>NC_055977.1:15816999-15824499 GCF_018492685.1 Alosa sapidissima
AATATATTAAACCAGTCATAAAAGGCTCTTTCCCACAGTAAATGTGCAGTTGACAACCTCCCAGGAATTACGGCCCCGCCCCCCTCACCCCCCCCACACCCCCCACCCCCAACCACCACCACCAAATACGTGCACTCCCCTCCCCAAATTTGTTTTTCTATTGTGAGTCCTTTTGTCTTTCTCTTTTCCCTCTCTCCGAAATAATTATTTCCATATCGCTCCTCTTGTGTTTTAATGGGGTGACCGTGGGACCTCGGTGTCCCGGCCTAGAGTGGCGTGATTACAAAGGGACTCTTATTGCGTCTGTCTGGTCTTCTCCCGAGCCAAACCCAGTTATCATTAAAAAAATAAAGACAAGCCGAAAGCTAGTTGGAAACTCTCTTATTAGGAAGATACAAGTCCAATAGTAGTTAAAAGAAACACAGACTTGGAAAAAAAACTGACATTTGAAGCAATTTGTCATTTGTGTTGTACAACTTTCCCTCCCTCCCCATGTCAAGCCAGCCCTCCGCCTTCCTCCCACCCCAAGTCTTTTTTTATGAACTTCTCTGTCGTTTGTCGCGTTCCAAGCCTCTCACGACACGCTCGAAAGGCGTTAGAAGCGCAGAAGCCTGACGCTGTTAAGGAGCTGTGTGTACGTTCACACTCTCTCCAGACACACACACACACACACACACACACAGTCCAGATCTCTCCGCATAAGCATTCCTCTCTAATGATGTGGCCACAGCAGGACCGATGGTGGCCTTTTTCATCCCAGAGCTTCAGGCTTGGCACAGGCACTCAGGCCTCATTGCCACGCTGGTTAGTTAAGCAACACCCGGGATTTAGGACTGGCTTCTGTGAGTGTGTGTGTGTTTGTGTGTTTGTGTGCCTGTGTGTGTGTTGGGCCAATTTATGTGTCAGTTGATGTGTATGTATGTAGGCCTGTGTCTGTGTGTCTGTGTTTATGTGTGTATGTGTGAAGACCTCTGCATGGGTCTGGTCTCTGCGCCTGTTTGTTGGGCGAAGTTGTGTGTGAGTGTGTGTATATGTGTGTGTGTGTGTGTGTTTGTGAATGGCCTGTGCATATGAGTGTACTGGGTCAGGTTGTGTGTTTGCGTGTGTGTGTGTCTGTGTGCCAGCGTTCGTGCCAAGACACACACTCTTATCAAACACCACTTAAGCTAGCATCTGCTAATTTGCCTGGAGATTTGACTCGTGGACAGAGCCACTTTCGCATGAATGAACCCTTCCCATCCCTTGAAGGAAGAAGGGAGGGAGTGAGAGAGAGATAGTGAAAGAGGGAGGTAGAGAGAGGAAAAAAGAAATAAATCCCACAGGGTTGCTTAGAGACACAACTACAAATTAGCGGGGTAGTGCGGGGAGAGCAAAGGGGTCAACAGAGGCGAGGCCAGAGGCTGCCCCGCCGCCACCGACAGGAAGAGCTCTGCCCTGCCAGCCTCAGCACGTCAATAAAACACACACATACATACACACACACACATACATACACACACACACACACATACATACACACGCACACACTCACAACCACACACACACACACACACATACATACACACGCACACACTCACAACCACACACTCACACACACACAAGTAAACATGTATTTAGGCACAAGAAACCATATGTGTGTGTGTGTGTGTGTGTGTGTGTGTGTGTGTATATATACACACACACACACACACACAGACACACACACACACACACCCATAAACACACAAATATGTACTGTCAAGTCAAGTAAACTTGTACACACACATAGTTAAAGATGAACTCGGACAAAGAGATAGAGAAACAGATACAGAAACGAGATGTACATGTACACTTCAACAAACTACATGTACACTCCAAACTCACAAATATGTTGATTGACATACATGTAAACTCCCTGCCTTGATACGTACACACACACACACTTAAGAATTCGCACACACATTGACACCAATTTCAGTTCATACGTACACACACACACACACACTCTTGGAAAGAATTCGCGCACACATTGACACCAATTTGAGTTTACTCCGGACATTCATTCACCATGAGCAGTCTCATTATAGTCTCTCATCTTTCAAACGTTTAGTCTCGTCGTTGCGTCGCTTTGTGTCATCACAGGTCGGAGTCATCACTTGGATGAGGCGCCGAGCGGCAGTCAGCGTTTTATACTGTGTCATTTGTAGAGGAGCGATACTAATTGTGGGCAGATCACAAAGACCCCAGTCCAGTCACCAGCAGACTCTCCGATCCTCTCCTCTGACTCACCCCTGGACTTGCACTTATTCAACAGATCATTGGATTTTATATCGCAGCATTTTTTTCCCCTCTTCTGGAGTTTTAGTGTGCCAGACGTCCGTGGGCCTCGTGTCAGATTTATGTCCGACTTGCACTGGCCTCCGTGTCGCAAAACAAGAGGCAGTGGCACGTTTCCAAGGCAACAATCCGCACGGCATGGCCCTGCTTTGGCCGACCACAGCTATGTGTGCCCAGACAAGGACCACACTAAGTGCCCCCCCCCCCCCCAAAACACACACACACACACACACACACACACACACACACACACACACACACACACAAACAGACACACAAAACATGGCACAAACATGGACACACACACACTCAAAACACACTGGCACACACACCCACACAGATATACACTCTAGGGGCTGTCCTGGCCCTTCTATATCCGTCGCCACATGGCGCTCACTACTTAAAAAGTGATTATGGTCGACGGAGTTATTACACTGGGCAACTCCACCCTCCTGAGTGGCCGTGCCCTGGGTCGTCCTCCGCTCTCTTTTGTCCCCTCCTTTTCCATGTTGTTTTTGCGCGTTTACGAACCGTGCAGGTATTAAAAGTAAAAATAAAAATAAAGGCCTTTAACAAGTGGGGGCGACCCTCTCACAATGTAACCCATTCACGCAACGCCAGCATCGGTGATGCAGCAGGCAGGAGAAGTGTTTTCTTGTAGACACACTAAACCTAAGTCAATACCTAATACGGTATGTCCTGTGGTGTAATACCAGTAGCTATGGCAACAGTGACTTAATTCTTTCATGCCAATAAAGCATCATTCCACTTGATTTGAGCTGGACAAGGAGAGCCGAAGAGGAAGAGGGGAGAGAGGTTGAACTGCAGCGAAAAAGGTCAGTGTTTTTGCGAGTAGCCAGCACAGGGCTCTGGCTCCCGGAGCTGACTGCAGATCAGCCAGAGCTGACGGAGGCAAGCCAGCGGCGGATGAGTTATGGGGCCGGAGGGGGCCCCCGTCAGCGGAGGCATCTGGAGCCCGCAGAAAGCTGTTATTGTGCCGAGGGCCCCCCGTCACTGCATCATCCTGTCAGGGTGGAGGAGGACGAGGGACGGGGATGGAGGGACAGGGGGGGGGGGGTTAGAGCGGCGTGGTACACAGAGGCCGGTGCTCTCGTATGCATGCTGACCTTCTCGCCTGGCCGCCAGCCTGCCAACACAAATACAGGAGCAGAGCCCTGGCTACTGCACAGACGTGCACACACACACACACTCACACATACACACACACCACACACACACACACACACACACACACTGTTGATTTGGAATTATTCTTGGAACAGAGACACAACAAATAACAAATTTCACAATGACAACAAGAAGACAACACAACACACTCTCACATACACGCAGCATTGGGGTCTGTCCATCTTTTCGTGAAAGTACAATTTCACAAAATTGGTTTTCTCATTTGTCATTTTCCCTGCATGTTTCCTTTGGATGTTTTTGCTTCCTCGACCATGTTCACTTTCATCTCTCATTCTTTGGTTCTCTCTCTTTCCCTCTGTCCATCTATCTGTCTCTCTCCATCTATCTTTCTCTCCTCCTGCTATGAGACTTCTCATGACTCGCAGCACAATCCGTCTTGTATGTACATAAATCCCCCCCCTCCCTAACTTCACTGGAACTGGGACAACATCCTAGAACATTCTGTCACCTTGTGTTAAATCGAACTAACTAATGATCGTCCTACTGGGATTCTTGGCGCAAACCTGATTGTTCCTGCTTCTGTGTGTGTGTGTGTGTGTGTGTGTGTGTGTGTGTGTGTTTGTGTGTGATGGCTCCCTAGGTTCGGACGATGGTTCGGTGCGCTTCTGGGAGGTCAGCACGGCGCGCTGCATGAAGACCATTGAGGTGTCCGTTGCCGTGAAGAGCGTCGCCTGGAGCCCCAACCCGGCTGTCTGCCTGGTCGCCATAGCATTGTAAGGATCCCCACTCCCCCTCCTCCTCCTCCTCCTCCTCTTTTTACCTCTCTCTTGCTTTCTTGTAGAAGGAGGGATAGAGGGGAGGGAGGGAAGGAGGGAGGGAAGGAGGGAGGGAGTGTGAGCATTAGAGGGCTTGGCAGGTTGAACTGCTCCTCTTTTCATCTCTTCTCTCCTCTCCCTTCTTCTCCTCTCTCTCTCTCTCTCTCTCTCTCCCCCTTCTCTCTGACATGGCTGCGATACCGATAACCGTAAAAGCAGCCTTACAGTCGTATTACATTACCTTTAAAGATTTACACAGAAATCCTCCATCACCTTTTCCTTTCTCACCCCTCTCCTCTCTTTTGCATGTGCTCTACCCTCTCACCTTGAGCTTTTCTTTCCTTCTCCTGCTTCCCTTCTTTTCTCATCCCTCTCTTTTTTTTTTTTTTTTTCCCCTCTCCATGAAAAATCCTCCTGCGCTCCGATCAGGCGAGCGCTGACAGCCGAATTACTGTATCGTGTCAGAGGTTAACCACAGCCTAAGTGAAGAGACGGTTCGAGCTGTAACGACTTTGAATTTTGTGTAAATACACTCAGTGTCTGCTTCTTTTTTTTTTTTTTTTTTGACAGAGTAATTACTTTGATTCGTCCTGACTGTGAAATAAGCAGAAACATTAAGTGGTATTTTAAAAAAGCTGTTTTTGCCGCAGTGGGATAAATCGGTATCAGGCTGTCCCAGATATGATTAGTCTTGCAGCCCTGCACAATGTGAAGTATTCTCTGAAGCCCCATTTTGTCCTTCATTCAGCTTTAATGTTAAGCGGCCTATGAGTATAATATATTGCTTTATAATATAATGATGGATATTGACGTGGATGTGTACATTTCTGTGGTTATTTGACACTTTTGCCATGTTTAGACAGTGGATATGGTTTCATGGCTCTTTGTATTGAACCTTGAAGCCTTTCACACTATTTAGTCTGGAGTTGACAAATACAAATGGTCGACTGCAGTTGTTCCGCTATTCAAGAATAATGTTAATGACATGAACTTCCTTCAGATATAATGGATTTCAGTGAGTATTTTACTTGTGTACCAGGATGGTAGACATAAATTCATAGCAGTTTTACACTGAGTCAGACTCTGGTCTCAACATAATTATCACTACATTGCATTTACATACAACTTAACTTTGGGTAAATTAAAACATTCGTCTCCATCAGAGAAGTGTACTGTAAAGGGAAACTGTTTGAAACTCAACCCACCCTCTCTTAGAACAGTACTGGCAGTCTCCTCACCCTAGCCTCTCTCTCCCTCCCTAACTCCCTCCCCCCCTCTTTCAGTAACGAGACGGTGGTGCTGCTGAATCCAGGCCTGGGTGACCGCCTGATCTCAAGTGCCACTGACCAGATCATCTCGGCCTACGAGGAGCCGGAGGAGGTCCGCGAGCAGCCTGTCCAGTGGGCCGCTGCCGAGGGCAAGGACCAGGAGCTGGGCTACCGCCTGCTCCTCACACACCCGAAGGTATCATACAGCATGTCATATACAAAACACAAGTCACACGTCATACGTTTAAGTGTCGGGTGTTTGGTAGATGCATTTGATGCTACAAAATGTAGGTCCTATTAAAAAAAACAAGATTGGACTTTGCATTGTGCATATGCATGCAGTGGTACTGTCCATCAGTGATGGAACAGCAACTGTTTTTGATTTGATACACATTGTTATTGGTATTTGCATGTAATTTCTTAATGAAGGCGAAAAATTGAAATAGAAATTCACGAAATAACGGCAAGGTCTTAGGTCTGATACTGAACAGTGGAGTTTGTTAATGCCAACACTTCATAGAATGTTGATAGGAGGATTACATCAATAACGTTGGATCTACTTCCATCCGAGATAGTCTTTTAAATAACTGCAGTGTAGACCACTAAAACAAGTGAATTAAGTGAAGCTCTGACTGAACAAGTAGCGTTAATAGTAAAAACCCTCTAAAATTAGCACAAGTTCTTCACACCCCTCTAGTTATGGCCCGTCAGTTGTTTGCCTTTGCACAAGGACGTCAACATACTTTATTTTTTCCTTCTGTCTGCTCAGAAAGTCCTCACGTGAGCTGAATCTCGCAAGCTCTTCTCAGCCCCAGACTTTGTGGTTTGGTTTTTTTTCCCCCCTCAAGTGGAAAGAAATATAAGACCCATCTAGTTTCCAATTAAAACGGCAGGGAAAAATAGAGAGCAGAGGCTGTGACAAACTCACACAAGCCAGTTGGCAACCTGCAAGAGGCAGCAAGGATAGCATTAATAATAATAATAATAAATTCAGCCACAGCCTTTGAATGTGTGTGTGTGTGCGCGCGTTCGTATGTGTGCGCGCATGTGAGTGTGTGTGTGTGTGTGCGTACGTATGCTTGTGTGTGGTGGATTTTTTTAACGGTCACAATTGGATTATGTTGCCCATGAAATTACCACAGAATTACATTGACCTCCGACCTTCAGCCGTTTTCAGTGACTCACTCACTCCTCGTTTTTCACTCTGTGGGTATGTCGCCCCAACCTGGTTTGCTTTTCCTCTCTCTCTCTCTCTCTCTCTCAATCTCTCCCTCTCTCTCTCTCTCTCTCTCTTTCTTTCTCTCTCTCTGTGTTCCTTTCGGTCTGTCTTCGTATACCTCTCCTTCCCTTTGCTCTTACCTTTCCTCACGTTTTTTTCTTCATGTCTTCCTTTTCTACACCTTTATACACTTCTAACTCTTCTCTTTCCACATCTCTTCCGATCCACCTGTACATCCCTGTCTTTTCTTTCTCTCTTTCCCCTCCTTACTCTATCCACCTCTCTTTGATCTCATTCTCTATCCCTCTCTCTCTCTCTCTCTCTCTCTCTCTCTCTCTCTCTCTCTCTCTCTCTCCCTCTCCATATATTCCCTCCACTTTTCCCCTCTTATCTCTTTACTCCTTACATCTCTCTCTCCACCTCTCTTTGATCTCATCTCATTTTTCTCTCTCTCTCCCTTCTCCCCCACCTCTACCCTCACAGGCGGTCCGCCAGGTGACCTGGCACGGCAAGGGCGACTACCTGGCCACCGTCATGCCCGACAACAACAGCAGCATGCAGGTGCTGATCCACCAGGTGAGCAAGCGGCGCACGCAGAACCCCTTCAGCCGCAACAAGGGCCAGGTGCAGTGCGTGGCCTTCCACCCGGTGCGGCCCTTCTTCTTCGTGGCCACCCAGCGCTACGTGCGCGTCTACAACCTCATCAAGCAGGAGCTGTCCAAGAAGCTTGCGG
>NC_055977.1:15829499-15986999 GCF_018492685.1 Alosa sapidissima
TCTTGACGTTCTCTAAAATGGAAACTTTTTTTGAAAAGAAATAATAAAGAGTTGGTTCGTTTTACCACATTTATCAATTAACACCGGCAGTAGTGAGGGAAACCACTCAATCGATCGCAGCTGTCCAGCTGAGTCTTGATGTCCTGTTGTCCCCCCCACCCCCCTCCCTCCCTAGACTTTCACTTCATGGCTTCTGACCATAGAGGAAATGGGCGTGTGTAAAAATTATTTTAATCAGTGGAAGTAGATAGGTCCCTTCAGATGATGTAAATGGCACCGCACACTTCCACCAAAAAGAACTCGGATTGGCACAGGCGATGAGGCTATTTTTGGCACACCAACAGAGCAGACCGAGGCGTGTGCCCATGTGGCTGGCTGGCGGCTGCGGTGGTGGTGACGGTTGGCAGTGGCCGGTGGCGTGAAACCTGGTAAGAGGCAGACGGAGCGGAGAGAGGGCCCCCAGACGTGCTCGCCACGCTCCTGTTCAAACCCGAAAATGGCACAGCAGAAATTCCGAAAAGACTCCCCGGCCCCGCTCTGGCTTTTCGGGGGGAGATGACATCATGGAGGCTGTGGGAGACTCGCTGACCTCCTAATGACTTCCTCCTTTCGGCTCCTCTGGACGGTGAGCTGCGGCAGCAGGCAGACTTCGCCAGGGGCAGCGTCTGGTGAGGCCTTCACAGATCAGCGACCCTACTGTAGAATAAATACAGCTTTATGCAGCCGGTTAGACATGGAGAGATGAGTATAGAATGTGCCTTTCTTTGTGTGTGTGTGTGTGTGTGTGTGTGTGTGTGTGTGTGTGTGTGTGTGTGTGTGTGTGAGGGAGATTGTCTACCTATGGCCAGTAAAGGGCTTCAGTCTGTGGCAGTGAGAGCCTATAGTTGGCTTTGGATGTCTTTCAAGCTCTCTATGTGTGTGTGTGTGTGTGTGTGTGTGTGTGTGTGTGTGTGAGAGAGAGAGAGAGAGAGAGAGAGCGAGTCTGTGTGAGTGAGTTAGTGAGTGAGTGAGAGGCTCAGTGTGTACCTGTGGTTTTCCTGTCAGTGAAACCCAGTAACACTCCCATTGCATCACTCTGAATAGTTTTAGAAGAAATGGATGCAGTCCTGGCAGACGTTGAGTATTTCCATTGCTTTTTCTAACCCTTTTTCCTTCTCTCTCTCTCTCTCTTTCTTTCTTTCACTCGCACTCTTTCTCTCTTTCTCTTTCTTCCCGCAGGGAGAACGGTCAAAACAAACAGCAAATATGCGGTGCGGAGAAACTGGGCACTGGGACGACCGCATTCCACAATAAGTGGAAAAAATTAGAGCCCCATTTCTCCCCTTGCGCTGCGCTCCAAAAAAGCTCCCCGAGACCTCGCTTCCATAAGCTAATTTGGGACTGCCGCTCCGAGGCAGGGGTTTCATCTGGGCTAATGCTCTTATTGTCAGCAGGTCTGTTGTCGGGATACCCGCCACCCCCGGAGTCGTAAGGCAAGCCTACCCACAAGGCCGAGGGAAGAGAGGGCCACCGCTAAGCATCCCAGCCTATCCTGATTGGCAGCCGCCAGAGTCATTTGTGCGTCTACTCGACAAAGAATACGTTTATTTTTGACCATCTGTGTAATGACGGTCAGGGTCGATCGCTTTTATATTTTTAGAGTCTACGGCATCCAGACATTGCTCAGGGGGATGTACTATGCGACCGGGGAGAATTACGAGCGCCGAGGAGAAAGGGAGACGCTTCGGGTCCAAGGGCTTTTATTGCCAAAAGACGGATGGGATTTTTTTTTTTCTAACATTGAGTCATTCCAAACAGTAGCAGCCAAACACATTATTGACATTGTGAGGGCACATTAATATTTTCCTTGCAACTCATGTTTGAGCAAGTCTCTTTTTTTTCAAGTTTATCTACTTAATCAAGACCACAGTTTGCAGATGAGGTTTTCTGTTTGGAATCTGAAAGATTGTAATTCCAAGGCCATTATGGTTTCGAATGATTTTAGCTCTGAGGCCGAAATAAAAGCAGGGTTTATTGAGTATTAGACAGTTATGCGTTAAGTGCAAATGTTTAGCAAACCTAACGGCAGTCTCAGTGAAAAAATATTCCCTCGTCACAAGCCACAGGCTGCCTTTGCTTTTTTCGACTCTAAGGATATCCTAGTTTGGACACTACTAAGCGAATCCCTCATCCGTAGGCTTCTGTTGCTGGAAGTTTCAGTGGGAGGCTGTACTGAGGCTGGAAGAGCACTTTGATCACCGTTGACAGTCCAACTCCAGAGTCTCCTGTTTGTCTTCGGCTCTACTCTTCTGCTCCTGTGAACTATCCCATCACACACACACAAGGGCCCTCACACACACACATACACACACACACACACACACACAGAGAGAGAGAGAGAGGACACTGAACACAACAAACTGACTCTGTTACTAGAGTTCTATTGGAGGACGGTAGTCAGTAGAGGGCAGAACACAGCGTAGGCCAGAAGCGCTTTCTCTCACACAGATGCTCAATCTTATTTTGTCTGTCTGTCCTTTCCCCCTGTTGACAATGGAGCCCTTCTTCAGCTTTGAAGACTTTGGCAGATGTAGCGTGAAAAACATTCCTCCACTGTTTTTCCCTCTTTTTTTTTCTTTCGTTTTTTTTTTTTCTCCTGAAGGCGATACCAAAAACTGAGAGGAACTACAGTCTCCTCGCCCACCGGTGAAACAGAGTATCTTTCAGTGGGAGAGAGAGGGCCAGATTTGATACTCCTTGACCCCAATTTGCAACACCTGCAAAATTCTCAAACCTTTTTTCTCTGCCCCCTCTTTCATTTGGTGGAGTAGAGTTTACAGTCTTTTAATTGGAAGGAAAACAGCACTGTGAACCCTTGGCAGCCGCCTTAATTCAGATCTGTTACAAATTACCCCTAAATAGGGGAACCTTTTTTTTTAACTCCTCCCTTCTTCTCCCTCTCTAGTCTATTTTCCCCCGCACATGTGCTTACAACCCCGCGATGACATCATCGCGCACAGCCCCGTGCAGACGCCGGTGGTGGAAGCAAACCACAGTGAAATTGAGTTGCCTAGGCTAATTTAGAGAAAAGTAAAAGGCTGCTCTCTGGTTACTTTAAGCACCACATTTGATATGGAAGGGCTGGCTTTTTTCTTTTTTTTTTTTTGAAGGCGAGGCCAGTCGAGGCAAGAGAAAAAGGCCCCCGTCTCCCCTGCCCTCAGCGTGCGAGTAACAAGGCCTGGCGGCACCCGGCAGCAGTCTTTTATTATCTGGACACCGAGGGACCTCTTCCAGGATGTGAGGGGAAAGGATCTGGCAGTGGGTGGAGTGGCTGGAGTTTGGGGTGTGCGTGGTGGGGGGGGGGGGAGAAAACGGGGAAAGCAAAGCAGCTTGAAGATATTCACACCTACACTGGCAATCTGTCCAGTTGGTTTCCTGTGTGTGTAAATACCGGGGTCGGCTTTTGTTTTTATGTGATTTCTTCTGGTAGCGTAATAGTTTTCCGCCGCCGATTTGGCAGGCAGAGTTGCTGCTTACCTGCTGCGGGCGGCCCACGTTCTGTGGCTCTGGCTGCCTCGAGAGTTTCAGCCGACCAAAACGAGCCTGGGATTCATGTCCCTGGGCTAAGCAAACATCCCGCAATATCAGAGCAAAGCATGAATATCAAATACCAAAATGTTTGCTTTTGTTGTTACCATAGATATCTCTGGTCCGAAGCTGGGGCCTGTCACTGTGAATTCAGCATGAACCTCGCCTAAGGCTTTTCCATTAGACCACTCCACACATTTAGCACGGCTCGAAGGGACTGATGTATCCAGGGACTTATCCCCACTTTTGGAAGAAGAACTTGAGGTTACAAATTAAAAACTTTCCTCATTTTTTTTTTTTTAGCTTTTCTTTCTTCCTCTTTCAAGCGTACCTTGAATGCTCACGGTGGTGGTGGTGGTGGTGGTGCTCCTGCTGTCTGACATGTGGGTTTGTTGAGGATATGCTGGGGCATTAGCCAGCAGGCGATAAAAATGCCTCTGTGCCCGCTACTGGGCACGCGCCCACCGTTTCGTTTCGTTCCACCGCTGCTGCCGCCACCGCCGAGGGCTCGGTGTGAGTTGACATCGGCATCTCTCTGAAAACAGGATGTGGGGAAGGCGCGCAGGCAGGCAGGCAGGGAGATGACCGGGCCTCGCCAACGACCAGGCCTGTTTCCAGTCAAGGCGACCTGCTTTCCGTATTAGACCTCTCTCCTGGTTCTTCTCCACCCGCAAGCAGACTGTGCGCGTGTGCGTGTGTGTGTGGGTGTGTGTGTGTGTGTGCGTGCGTGTGTGTGTGCTCGCGGAGGCAGTTAACTGTCCGACACAGCAGACATCACATGCTGTAACTTTGCGTGTGTGTGTGTGTGTTTGTGTTTGAGAGAGACAGAAAGTTAACTCTCCAACACACAACCCTAGTCATAGGCTGTGTGTGGGGGTGTGTGTGTGATGTCCCTCAGGCCCTATGCCAGTCATAATCTGTGGTCTGAGACACCATGACCTTGACTATTTGAGGACACATTTTGAGACAGTGCAAGAATGATGACCAACCAACTTGATGTCATTTCCCATTCAGCTTCAGTTACGGGCCAAAAGAGATTTGCCATATTTAGAAACACACACAAAGCCCAAAGGCATGGACTGACAAAACATGAGCCCAAGATGGCAAGTCAGGTAGTAAAATTAAGTGGAACCTCAAAGTCAAGAGTGACTTTGTAGCTAAATCCAGCTGTGTGAAACAGTTCCTTCTTGTTCTCCTGAACAGATGTGCGCAAATAAACTGATATAGTAGTTTGTGATGTTGACTCATCCCCACGATTTCCTAGACGTCTGATCTCCAGCAAAACTACTGATGTTTCTTCTCTCCTCTCATCACTCTTTGTCCTGTCCTTTCCTTGTGCTATCAGTTCTCTCTCTCTCTTTCTCTCTCTATTCCTTTCCACCATCCCTCTGTTCTCTCTCTCTCTCTCCCTCCCTCCCTCCCTTTTTTTTAGACCCCCTGATTTATTTGCCCCCCAAACCTTCCTGCTCAGGCCCTCTGTTAATCCTCACCCCAGCTGTGGGGTCCCCCCTGGGTCGTAAATCTGAGCCCCTAAATCCTTACCTGGACAGCGTTCAGAAAGTACACTCCCTCCAGGAAGCCGAGGGGGCGAGCGCGGAAAGGGGGTCTGAGGAGGGGGGAGAGGGAGCGGGGGTTAGGTGGAGGTGGAGGTGGGGGAGAGAGAGATGGGAGAACGGGGCAATGTGATACCTAAGCTAGCCTTTAAGTGGATCGCACCAGCAGAAATCCTGGTATTTCTTAAACACACAGAGCATCACTCATCTCCAGACAGCAGGCCAGACTGAGAGGTTACACCTTCCACCTATCTCTCCCTCTCTCTTTCTCTCTCTCTTTCTCTTTCTCCCTGTCTCCCCTTTCACTCTTTCTCTGACCTCTCTGTCTCCCCTGTTTTACTCTCTCTCTCTCTCTCTCTCTCCCCCTATCTCCCCTCATTCACTCTCTCTCCCCTCTTTCACGCTTTCTATGACCTCTCTGTCTACTCACTGTCTGACTCACCTCTCTCTTTCTCCCTTTCTCCTCTATTCCACTCTGTCTGTCTATTACCTCTCTCTCTCTCTCTCTCTCTCTCTCTCGCTCTCGGTCTCTCTGTCAGTCTCTCTCACACACACAGACTCTCTTCCCTCTCTTCTCGCCCTGGCTCTGCTTGTTGTTGTAGGTGATGATGCTAAAAGCCCTGCATTCTGTGGCCAGGCCCCCTGAAGAGTGAGTGAGCTCCCCGAAGCTCGCCGCTCCGTGATTCTCAATGTTCTATGTGGAGGGGCTCCGCTCCGAGGACAGGAAACAGTTTTACGATGCCACTGTTTCTGTTTGTTTGTGTTTCTCTCCCTCTCTCTCTTTTTTTTTGCTCCACTCCATCGCTGTGGCGGCTGCTCAACCCCCCGCCCTGACCCCCACCCCCCGGGTTCTGCAGCAGACAACCTGGAGCGGGCGGACCTTGTGTCAATCAAGGGTTATGGCCCCGGGGGCGCACCGCGCGGATCACTGAAAATGAACCATGTGTTTGTTGGACCATGGCTCTCTCGCCGGTAAGAAAACAAGTTAATGGACGCTCTGAGCAGATCGCTCTCCCCGTCTAACCGGCAACCTGTTCCCCCCCTTACACCCCCCCCCCCTCCCCTCCCCCAAACACAAGTCCCAAAATACACCCCTCCCCCCAGCCCATCACATCACTCCACCTTGGTGTTGGAAGGCCCGGTCTGGGAAGGGACCGGTCGCGATTCGGTGGGCTCTCCCCCACGGCCCGAGCACGTTCACAGGCCCGACTCCGCTCATCTGTTGTGCATTAGGCCCTCGCCAGAGGCGAGCGAGCATGAGTGCGCAGAGCCGAGCGCTGATTTGAGACAGAGCTGTAATTACAGGGCCGACTGAGAACGGGGGACTCGTTTTGCTCCGTCATCGCTGAGGGGTCGCCATGCCGCGCGCGCCGCACCACACCACGCCGGAAGGCTGAGGACAGGAAGTGGGGTGGCCCGCTATGATGTCACAGTGGGGTCTCCCGCCTCACCTCATTGTCATCGGGCACCACAGTGTTTTAACAGCCTCTGGAAACGGAGGGTAGGTGGGTGGATGACAAATGAGGAAAGAGAGGGGGGGTGGGGGGGGTGGAAGGAAAGAGAGTGACCCAGACGAGATGGGGACATTCCTCTCCGCGGCGGTCCGCCACATCTGTGCGCTCCTGTCATGACCTCACACAGCCTCCGCAAAGCTCCCATGTTCATCCCCCTCATGACTCGGGAGTTAGCGAGGTAATGACAGGCTCGCCCTGAAGCATCCAATAACCCCTCATTTCTTAATTAGCCTCGCCGGCGCTTTCCAATTATTTCCTCGTCAGTGGTTTCTTAATTAACACAAGCAAGCCCTTTTTCATCCATGGTAATGTTATTACTCACAGTCAGATGCAAGGATCCTAAATACTGATAAGCCTACCAGAGGCATGTAAATAGCTACTCAGGATAATAAGACATAAAATGACAGTGGCTGATGGCTGATGAGTGCTTGTTAACTGATGAATTGTATGTGTAAATAACTAAGCACCAGCCATAAATAATTCCCACCCACCCTGTCTCTTTTGAATGATGCTGCTTTAATGGAGACTGGCTCTCCTAGACTGCATTAGGTTTGCATTTCTTGCAGTGTTTCCTTATGCACTGTGACTAGGTTAATCGCAGGTGAAAAAGTGTCGGTTGCATTGTCCCACGCTCACTGACTTAATCATTTCCCTGCGCAAAAAAAAAGAAAAGAAAAAATGAGAATACCTATAAATCATCCCCCGATCTACTCGCAAACAAAGGCGAAACCTCAACAATTATATAAATTTATGGCAGTCATAAAGGGTTTTTTCTTCTTTTGAGGAGGGGGGAGGGAGAAATCTAACACCCGATGTATGGCTGAACGAAATACAGTTCATATCAAATGCAATCAATCCGGCCACCTTAAGAGAGAAGCGAGACTCTGCTGAAACCGGCCCAGCTTGGGTCTCCTCGGGAGAACACTTAAAGAGAGTATCACACTTGAGGTGGTCCAGTTCAAGGCTATACGCACTAAATGGGAGGCAGATGGTTTTAGAACACAACCCCACTCCCCAAATGCACACATACACACACACACACACACACACACACACACTCAAGCACACACATGGATACACAATGCAAACTCTCCTAGTTCTCAGGCACACACACAGGCACACACACAGAGTCACACACACCGTTTAAAAGTGTCACTGTCCTTAACGTTGCAGATCCATCAAGGTGTGTTAGCTCACTCCGCCCCCGGGGGGGTAATGGTGAAAGCATGAGTGTGTGTGCTCTCTGTCTGCGTCTGGGGGCACGTGTGGCCTCTCCTCTCCTCTCAGCACCCCCTAAAATCAGGGTCAGGGGATCAGACGTCACCTTGGCCAGACCAAACCAGACGAGACGAGACCGGAGGAGGATCTGCAGGCTCGGTCAGACTTGGTCGCCGATCAAGCCAGTGAGATCAGGGGGCTTGTTTTGTGCTGTCTCAGGAACCTCGGTCTTGTCTGGTCTGGACTGTTTTGATTCCGGGGGGTGAAAAGGGATATGTGGCTGGCCGTCTCTCTCTCTCTCTCTCCCACTCTCTTTCTCTCTCTCGCCCTCCCCTCAACTTAACTCTCCCATTCGACCTACCCCCCCCCCCCCCCCCCCCCTCAACCCAATCCCCCGCTAACGGATCGGATGCTGTTTAAAGAGTGGAAGAAGAAAAAGCCGCAGAGTCCAGACCAGCATTCAACGTCACACGCCGGGGACCACGACCGCTCTACGGCCCTTCAGGGCGCAATAACGCAAATTACTCAGTGTTTGCCCTCACCTTGACCTTGACCTTGACCCCTCACTCCGCTTAGCACCTTCTATTCATCTCTATCAACCTCTGAAGCCCTCGTGCACTTGTTGACCTGACAGGGTTAAAAAAGTCACACCACCACCAACACCACCCTCTCCGCCAAGCGTAGCCAGGTAGCCTTGCGTGAGCTACATCACTGGTGTTTACACTGAAGCCGATGCCAGTGAGAACAGGCAGTTCCCTTCAAACCAATGTGACACAGGAGTTAGACGTATGCAAATACACATATGGTTTCTATTCCACAGATTCTGCCTGCTCCGACTCCACACCCCCCACCCCCCCCCACACACACACACACACACACACCACCACCACCACCATCATCTTACTTCTGCAGAGGAGGCCAACCTGCAATATAAATAAATAAACTGCCTGTCTGTCTGACAGGATGCAACCCGCAGTAGCCTCTTGTAAAATATCTGGTGTTTGCCATGAATGTAAAACAATGAAATCGAACTCCATCCCTGTCAGTTCTGTCTCTTTCTTTACTCACGGGTCGAGACAAAGGTTTCCGCAATGCTACATACTTTGGACCTGAAGTAACCAATATTTAAGTCATTGAAAAAAACAACAACAGTTGTCTTTTTCCTTTTCCTCGGGAGAGAGAATGACTTAGTGCTTTTGGCTATTAAACTGGCAATTAAGTGCACTGTAATGAAAATATTAGTTCACATTGTCTGAGTGCACAGTCTGTGAGATGAAGGGGGTCTGAACCAAACGAAAAGGGGTCAATGCCACTGACTACCAGCTGCCGGAGTCATAGCTTATGACGCAGCATAAAACTTTTTAGGATCAACTCTACTGATTTACAAACTGGCAAGATTCTCACTGACATTACTGCGGAGGAGAGGGTAGCCATTGGAGGGGAGGGTGGATCGAGCTCCTTTTCATTTGTTTTTTTTTTTCGAATGTTGACTACACTCCAGAGATGTCGAATTGTAGTTAACAGCTGTTAAAACAGGCATATTTCGCTTTGGTCAATAAGAGAAAGCCCAATTAGGCAGTAAAACGGTGCAGTAAAGTGAGGTATCTTAAAAAGTCGAGGCAGTGGTGCACCCAGCCCCGTTTGGCCAGAGGTAGCTAGCCGAGCCATTTGGCAAGGGCTGTTCGCCGACTCAGGGAGAAACAGGAGCTCCCATCTCAAGGCCCAAACACTGGTGTTACCCTGATTTATGGACGCGGGGGTTTATGATATGAAACGTGTCAGATTTAGGTCAGAAACTCATGAGAAGGTGAATGAGAATTCAGAAGTATATCACCCGTTACAGTGCTCAGCGCGCTCCCACCATCAGGGGTGCTCAATTTGGAAATCCATTTTTCCAAGAATAAAAAAGGAGGGTGGAAGGAGAAAGGAAAGGAAAGAAATGGTGCTTGGAGGGTTCATTTAAAATAAACTTGGAGAAACTCAGCAGCCTGGAGAGAATTCTGGACAGTATTATTGTAACCATCATCATCATCATCATCATAGCCCCGGTCTGATAACAACCTTGGGTTTATTTTTGGGTGATAACAAGTGTAAATTCTCATTGGGGACTAAAACAACGTTAATCGGTGTAGTTTTGAGTAAAATTGAATTTAATTGATTCAGTCAGTGCATTACCTTACTATTATTTCGGTCACCACCACCTTGTGAGAAGAACGTCTGTGCAAGTCAGTTACCCAAATCTCCTCCTTTTGTATCTACGGTCAGTAGCTTGTAATACATGTGGTAACTTGGTGACTATACGGATTACGAACTATGCCGACTACGGACTTCTCCTTGCAAGATGGCAGCGACCAGAATAATAGTAAGGTAATGACTGCACAAACAGTCCTTTTTATAGCCTTTCTTTACACATAAAGGTACAAATATTTCAGCTTGTCTGGAGAGACCCTCTCCATAGTAACATAGATGTGTAGTGATTTTTTGAGACTAGTGGCTTTGTGACTAATGGCTTGAATGAGTGATTTACTTTGGTGTAGCAATGCTGCCCTCAAAGCTATGCAACATCCTGTTTAGTTGTAAATGTATATTCTGGTCTTACTCAAATTGATCCCCAACTAAAGTTTACACTTGTTATCATGCAAAAATAGACCCAGGGTTGTTATAAGACCACAGTTGTCCTGGCCACCTTTTTGACTCTGGGGCAGCTACTGGGTTGCCTGTTTCAGTTTCTATTTATCTTTTCCTAAGTAAATATTTGGAAAGTTGTTCTGGAAGAGCAAATTGGGTCACCACTCTGGGGATTGCCGCCGGTCCCTCCTGTTGTAGGCTGGGCGCAGCCTGCGGAACCACTAACCATGCCAGAGCACCAGTATTTTTAGTTGCCTGTGCGTGTGTGTGTGTGTGTGTGTGTGTGTGTATGGTTGACCTCCCAGTGACTTCTGCACCTCTGAGGTTTGGCTATGTAAAACTTGACCTTTGATGAGTGTTTTTGCGGGAGTTGTTTCCTATCAAATGAAATCAGAGATATCGCAATGATCCCAATAGCACTTTCCTCATTAGTCCAGTGGTTCGAAGACAGCAATTGCTCTATTTGTGTAAGTAAGGTGTAAGTAACGCGACTTCCCTTTTTTCCAGGTAATTTGTTATTCTTCCTCGTTTGCGCTGTCCTGCTGCACGGAGTGCAGGAGATTGTTTGCAGTGGCGTGTGTCCATCTGGTTTCCGACTGCTTCCTGGTTAATACTCTTACCACCTGTTCAGACTTGAGCCTCTCTCTTTCTCTCTCTTGCATGCTCTCTCTCTCTCTCTCTCTCTCTCTCTCTCTCTCTCTCAGCTTCGTCCTCCACACCGGAGGCCTTAATGAAAACGGAGGCTCTGCCGTCAAATTTGCCAATGACTCAATGTAGACGTGTCAGAATAATTCATACTGCCCATGGCAGCTGCGAGTAAATTGGTTTGAGCTTAATGGTTGACATTTGGGGGACCTTGTAACATTCTAAAGAATATCTGGGTTCATTGAATTCAACATAGAATTTTAGAACCTTCAATTGTTGCGGAACTTAGAATGTTCAAAAACCTACACCTTTAAGGGCTAATGGTTGACTTTTGGGGGACCTTGTAGTCTTCAGATTGAAGCTTCAGCTCTGATGTTTCCTTCCCCAAAAAAATATTTAAATATTTTTAGATACAGCCTTGAATGAAATAAAACTGTTAACAATCTGGCAATACCTTGTCTAACAAGGACATAACATCATATTCATTGTAACTGAATGCCATTTAACACACAGTTATATCAATCAGTTTAATTGTATACTCTGTCTCTGTCTACTAGAATAACATTTTTTTTTCTCATAGAAACTAGTGCTTTAAGGATTGTTGGTCCAAATAAGGTAAATATGAAAGGTTCCTTTTACAGCCAACAAATCGTTGAAGGTGGGGTCCATAGGCCTGCCTTTCTCCTAATTCCACGGCAGCCATCAGTTGAAGTACATGGCCTGATGACAACCCAGAATCTCTGGCACAGACTAACTACCCAATTAGTCTGTTAATCAACTGTCTCAGCCAAGATAGTATGATTGCATGTGTCTTGGGAGGGTCTTTGAAACAAGAAACAAAAAAGAGGTGTTTTCTTCTAAGTGCTGAGTTTTAAAGCAAACCTCTGCCAAAATGGCCAATCATTATGAATTCTTGATAGCACCTTTAAAGACCTAGAAGTCCTTCCCTGGGGAGAAGTGGAGGAACACGTTTTAATTCTATGTTACTCTCTCCTTATAGGAATCGGGTATTGTTGACAGGTTATGACTTTGGGAAGAGAGAGAGAGAGAGAGGGAGCAAGCTCTCACTCCCCTATGATGATAGTCAGATTTGAGCTGCCAAATCTTGCTTTTTAAACCCAAGCCCCATAACTCTCAAGTGAGGAAAAAAATGAAGACTTCAATTCACATCATTAATGTTTTCCCAACTGTTTTCTTTAGATTGCTGGTGTGGCC
This sequence comes from Alosa sapidissima, assembly GCF_018492685.1. Classification (NCBI taxonomy): domain Eukaryota; kingdom Metazoa; phylum Chordata; class Actinopteri; order Clupeiformes; family Clupeidae; genus Alosa; species Alosa sapidissima. The sequence continues at coordinate 15,841,840 of NC_055977.1, forward strand.
AGACAGTGGTGCGTGCTGTGCGCCCCGAGTTGTGATCCCAGTGACGCCCTTGTATTCTTCCTCTCATTACCGACAGCCATCAGCCCGTGACCTTGGATGTGCTAGTGGAATTTGCTTTACATGAACGAAAAAAGACGTAACAAATGTTCCCCTTCTTCTCCTGTCTGGACACTACCCTGCCTGGCTGTAGTAGTGATGTCTAGATCATCTGGACTGGAGGAAAGAGCCATGGCCTCTTCAGTCAATTTGCTTTAGTGGTCATTCTCGAAAACTTCAGAATAATGGGGTCTGACGACAGGCCGTCTTTTTGTTAAAATCTCCTCTGTTCTCCTTTTTCACTCTCTACGGGGTGAGATGTTTGGAGCAAGCAAGAGAGAGACTCACTCGACGAATGGCCGTGAAGGGCCAACGAAAGCAGCCCAATCTCTCATCCACAGGAAGGGCTCTAATTGCTTTTGGAGTGAGATGTGGAGACGCACTGACATGGGACTAGAGTGGGAATATACCTCCATAACATGCATTGAGCCTCCGGTGCGCAGAGCCTGATAGCCCTAAGGTAAACTCAGAATTACTTTAAATCATAAAATTCCACAGAGAACCACATGCGACCCTAGAGAACTCAACACCACCCCCTCACCTCCGTCTTCAGCGCAGCTGTTCGATAATTGGCGTTGTACAGTTCCAGACCACTTTTATTCAAATGAAATAATCAAAACAAAATAGTTTCACCAGCCACTGGTTCAACATCTCGACCAGGTAACTGTGGCCATGCTCTGATCGTGGAAAATGTGATCCCCAGAGATCACTGCTTTACTTGAGGGTTTTAAGATTAAGTATACCTGTCAGTTTCCCGTTTAAGTGCTCCAACGTTGACGCTGACCGCCATACACTAACAGAAATGGCCATTTTCGCCCCCGTGTCTAGGCCAAGGAAAATAGGAGGCAGAGAGAGAGTGATGGCATGCCGCGAACTCCTACCTTTTCACCGCCCACGCTTCCCTTTTGTACTCAGAATTACATCTTGCCGCAAACCACGGCTTGGTGGTTTCTTATCACGCAAAAGTCTGGTCTGAGTGCCACATGATTGTTTTTACTATGATATTCTGTAACCACACACGGAAGCTCTGTCTTATACATCATATAGATTTGAGATCTAATGGGGAAATTTAATCTGTACTTGGACGTTTGCAGATGTAATTAAATCTAATAACCGCAATATATCACAACCGGTCAATTTCCTTTTCTTGCAAACAGCCTGGCTCTAAAAATATGAAATTATGAATTTTTCCAGCCCTCGTCCAGTAGGAGGTGACAAAGTACGAGTAGTATTTCACCGTATTCAATTGGGCCAGTGTCATGGTTAAAATAATTTAGACACATTATATCGGTAGGCTATACTAAACTTACTGTCATAACCATATTTGATTTTTAAGGCCTAATCGAAAGAAAATTTGCAAGCAAAGTTATTTTCGATGCCGCGTTTTATACTGTTCCATTCTACTCCTTGATCAGGTTCTGATTATGAACGCCCAACAGAACCGTACGTCACGAAATCAAGGGCCTACATTCTAAAATCGCTTGTTGATTCTGTGGAGACCAGCTTTAACATTACATCGTTTAAAACATTTGATCAATGATTTAGGCTACATTAGATGTAAAGGAAAAGGACATTGACCTTTGGCCTGAGGCCTGCTATGCGTAAATATTAAGCAGTGATGTGCGGAATAATTTAAATATGCGGAGTTCAAAGGTGAGGGAAACAAAACCGTCCTTGCTGGAGAAAGCCTACGAGTGCAGAAAGAATGGTTATCTTCTTTCCTCAAAGAGAATCGGGACGGGTGCCTTCTCCAAAGTTTACTTGGGATATGCAACTCCAAGCAAGATTTGTCAAAACTATAAGCTTTCCAATGACCTCAGAAGCAAAAAACACAACATGGTAAAGCACATGAGACTGGTGTACTACAGTATTATTTTTCATGCTTTCATGATGATATTTATTTGTTTACTCTCAAGGTTAAAAGTAATGCTTATATGTTAGGCCCTATCTGTAAGATGACAAACATTTATTTCATTATTCTTCAAGGTGGCTATCAAGATAATCTCCATAAACCAGTCACTGCCTGAGTACTCCAAAAAGTTTCTTCACAGAGAAATCCATGCATTGAATGCTACATACCAACATCCCAGTGTGGTAAGTCACTGAGTGACACTCATGACTTGGTAGCTGATGATCATGTTGTTTGTGGCTATTCCGTCCACAGTTGTCACATATGAATCACTTTTAAAGATTTAAAGGACTTTGGGGGTTTTCAGTAGCCTACCCATTCCACTTTCCTTTTCTCCCACATGAAAAGTGTCTGTCAGCAAAAACTCAGCTGCGTGCCATGTGTTGTGTCACTGTATGCTGTCCCTCTGTTGTGGGACCAGATAGCTGCTGATTCTTGTCCTGATCTGAGCCAGTTGTTCCATCAGTTTGTACAGATGTGTGGGTATGATCACCACTGACTTGGATGTAGTTTCCGCAGGGGGAGAATACGGCTGTTCTCTCATCTGAACTAAAACTTGACAGCGTACACCACAGCATCCAACCCCTGTCATACAGTACACATTGTGGTTTAACAGTAAACACCGTCTGCATCCAGCTGCATTCCATTTCCACACAAGTCTTCTACCCACCCCCCCTCCCCCTCCCCCCCTCCTGTGTCCTTTCAGATCCAGCTGTATGACATGTTCCACACACTGACGCGAGTGTATCTGGTGCTGGAGCTGGCCCTGCGCGGAGACCTTCTGGAGCACATCAACGCCGTGTCCCAGAGCAAGGGCACCCCCGGCCTGTCGGAGGAGGAGGCATGCGGCATCTTCCAGCAGATTGTCAGCGCTGTCAAGCACTGCCACAGTAACCACATTGTGCACAGGTACCGTCCCATGCTTTGGGATGATGACGGCGTCTCTATCCTGACATTATTTGTCCAACAGAAATTAGCCTACTATTGATACTAGAATCTTACTAGTGATGGTGCAACGTCCACAGGAAGTTAAATTTGAATTTGAATTACAGGAAGTGGAATTACATTCTTGCCAATTCAAATAAATTCCACAGTCAGACAACAGAAAGAATGTGTTGAATCTCACATACATTCAGTGTTGGGAAGGTTACTTTGGAAATGTACCGTAATTGTTTACTATTACCCATTACCCAAGTTCCCAATATAAATGTGGTTTGGATTACTGTAAAGCTTCATTATTAAACGCTACACTACACATTTAATTTCAATTCTATATCCTTTAATTGTAGTTCTAGATCCTGTTTTTGACCTCAATTCAAATTCAAATTGTAATTTAGGAGTCATTCACAATTCAATTCTGAATTTTGCACAACCATGATCTTAATAGACACACTTTGAAATCTCTTTCATCCCCTGCAGAGACCTGAAATGTGAAAATATACTTCTGGATGAGGGAGGCTTTGTCAAACTGACAGGTGGATATACATCTAATTATCTTGTTCTATGCTTTGCATTTGTCAGGAAGAGGTTTGATGCTGAGTGTTGAGAGTCTGGTACAGTAGTATCTCTGTTAATAAATGTTTAATAAACTTAATGACTTAACTACTCTGAGCCAGCCAACACATACAGATCTTGCATCTGTTTGCCATGTGTCTTGGCAGATTTTGGCTTTGCAAACAGCTACATAGACAAGAAGGCGTTGATGAGCACATTCTGTGGCTCTGTGGCCTACACGGCTCCAGAGATTCTAATGTCCCAAAAGTACAATGGAGAGATGGCTGACCTGTGGAGCTTGTGAGTGGACTCGCTGAATTTCACTCTGGCTCTGAATACAAATTCCTCCATTAACATTTAATGATTCAATCTCAGTTTCTACTTGTAGATCAACTTCATTAAGAGACCTTCAATGTAATTTGTTAAAAGGGGATTCACAACAATTGTCCATTGTATGATGTAGTCAGTAAGTTGATATGTTGTTATGAGTTAAGAACTCTAACCTACAGCTTGTCATGACATTGTAATTAATTAGTACATTGTATTAATTAGTCATTAATTACATGCATCTGTATATTCTGAAGCACATTGTTTGATCCAGCGTATGGTTTCATCCCATTCTTTTTTGCCCCCAATGTGTTCACCTTCAGAGGGGTGATTCTGTATGCAATGGTAACCGGGAAGCTACCGTACCAAGAGAAGAACCCCAGGAAACTGGTTCAGCTGTTCAGGAAGGAGTTGCCTTTCCACACACCTGTCTCCTCAGGTAACCTCACTGATGTGACACCTAACCATTAGTCATCAAACAGACATGTGCAAAGCAAGTGAATGAATTTAAATGAATGAAGTGCTTTTTAGAGTTTGAGGAAGTATTCTACCAAACCATATGCACAGTAGATTATAAGGCTAACATGATATCACATTGCTATGTGATGTTTTATTAACTGATTTGCTGTTGGTGGCTTTGTGCCATAAGAGAAAATAGGGATCGCTACTGTTACTAATATCTACTTCGGCATCAGAGACAGTGGTTGTCTCCCTTCTGTTTGATTAGGTCTTAACGTCTTCCAACCATATTATTACCACATTATGCCTGTTTCTGCTCTTAGTCCTAATTCCTTCACTGGGTCTTTACTGGGCCATGGTGCGTTGTATCTTTTCCCCAATGCTATATACGGTCTGTAGGATAAGTAATAGGATACCCATCTCTTCCTTGGAGGAGAGCATATAGAGCACTACTCCACTATTGGCAGATACATTGTAGAATGCTGCTGTTATGCTGTGCTGCTGTTATTCATCAAATGTTTGGCTTTAAAATTGAAACGGCAGCTTTTCTTTTTGTAAACCCTGATGCTAGGCCTACTCTTTGAGCCAATACATTCTTTGCTGGCCTCACCCTTGTCAATATTTTCAACTTGTGGCTTCACGGAATTTGCCCAAGATGTTCATATTCAAACTAGAGCATCAAAGTTGGACCCATTTTGAAACCAAAGAAGTAGGAGAGTGTAACTCATCCAACACCTGTCACACGCAGTTGTATGTCGATATGCAACATTACAAGTTTTAAGCGATGTGTATCGCATAACTAACTGCTGTTTGTGGTCGCTCAGCTGACCTTCATGATTGACCTTATTTTTTTCTGCTCACCGCTAACTACAATTGCTTTACCATGACATCTTGCATGAGAAACAAGTTTGTGTAGTGAATTGTGTACATCATTGTCTTTTTTTTTTTGTTTTTGAAAATTGAACTCGGCACATCACCATCACATGTACACCTGAGTACATATTGAATATGACAACAAAGGTTAAGATCTTTGACCTCATCCTCTCTGCAGCCTGTCAGGATCTGATCGTGAGACTGCTGCAGTGGCACCCCTCAACCCGGCTGCCTCTTGACCAGATCAGCCGGCACCCGTGGATGTCTCCCCCTTCCACAACTGACCTTCCGTGGAAGCTGCGTGTAACAAAGAGCGACATCACAGACAGGAGCAAGACTCCAGAGAACAAGTTCCGGAATGGTGAGGTCTTAGGGCTTTTTCTCCTCTAGAGCTCCAAAAAATATAGCGTGCTAGGCTGCATTAGACACCTCATATCCCTCTTTCAGACCTGTCACATGTAATGTGAGGCAAGAAACAATACCGTGATGACAAGTGCTTTGCCTGAGTCTGCCAAACTGCATGGAAAATTGTGTTTCTTTCCTAGCGTCTCCCACGGCCAAGACAGGCCGCACTAGTCAGTCGGGACCTGGCACACCGATCCCCGGGACCACGCCTTTCACGCGGAGCAACACCACCCTTGCCGAGGGGCCCCCGAGGGTCCCGGGCGGCCGCAGTCTGGGGGCCAGCAGCGCAGACAGCCGTCGGACCCTGCCGAAGAGAGAGGACCGGAAAGAGGAGCCGGCGGCCAGCATGGAAAGCCCCTACCGTCTCCTAAAGAGGCCCACAGTGGACCAGGTCAGCAACCCCAACCAGCTCTTCTTCGCCCGGCCTCGGCCGCCCATGATGCCCAAGCCCTTCCACAACCTGCCCAACTTCCGCAAGCCCGGCCACATGCCTCCCCACGAGCTTGGCAATCACAAGCAGCTGTACAAGCCATCAGAGAGGCTGCCCCAGAGCACAAGGCCGCCCCGAACTCCCATGAAAATCCCCACTACGGGATTCTAGGGCCTGCCCTCGAAACAGACATGCCTTTGTGACTGTAGAGTGAGCAGAGACATTGAGAGGACTCCAGATACAAGAGGACAGTTTGTATTTAGAAAATACATTATTTTACTTAACCTCTGGTTTCCGGTCTGCCGTTACATACCATTAAAAGTGTCCATGATGTGTCATCTTTAGACAAACGAATATTCCACAGTTCATCAAAACAACTGTTATCATAGTTTGTCATACTTTGTCATACAACTGATTCTTGATGCAATATTTAGGATAAATTCGATCTCTGCGGTCCTTCTGAAGCTTCGCTTTTGGGCTTGTTCTTTTCTGCCTCTGCTTTAAGTTCCTGATGCTCTTTTTCAATCTGCTCTTGTTCCTTGGCATCCAGTTCCTCGAATTTCTTCTCCACGTCTTCAGGGATCTCCACCTCCATCAGGTTCTCCATCCCACTCTCTGGTTCATCGCCAATAAGCACCTATTAAATATAAAAATAAGCAAACATTACACTAAGACACACAAAGGTAAAATGCTGGCTGATCCAGATTCAAGGGAAAAAACAATATACAAAATTTAATTGGATGTAATTTAGGATTTGAGACAGAGGATTAACTTACAGTATATTGCTTATAATGAAGCCAGTGTACTTTGATGATATTCCAGTCAATATATAGCAAGCAGAACGGGTGGAACTTTTTCTTTCAAGACGACCAAATTACAAAACTCGGCAACATGGAAAAGTAAGTAAGTATTCCAGTAATATAATGGAGGTTATGGGCTTGTTATTCACAATATTTCAGCATATTAAAGATCCTATTAGTCCTAGATAAATATTAAGATTCAAATTTGAGCTTGCAGATTTACAGTTTTATGGCCCCGATTTAAACGGCTGGGTGAGGTTTGTCGAGTGAGGCTCTGCCGCTGGACCATGGTTCAAAAGGGATCTCCCAGATGTTATGGAGAAGATCGGAGTTTAATGTGGGACACTGTCACATCTTTTCCACTGAGTCGCTCTCCCCCTCCACACACCCCTTGCCCCCCGCCCCCCCCCTTACATGACTGCCACCACACCACAGGGAAAGGACCAGACTTTTTCCACAAATTTAGAGCATCCATTTCTTTTTTGTTTTGCTTTTTTCTTTTCCTTCGTTCTTTCTTTTTTTTAAACCGAGACCGTAAATCTGTGTATGGTGTTTCTGGAATTCATTTGCCTGGTGTCTTACCAAGCACAACAGCTGACATGAAAACTCACATGGCTAGGCGTTTCCCTTGATGCATTGAGGTGGGATAATGATACTGGGAGTGTGCAAAAAAAAAAAAATAGCGGCAAATTGCGTTGAAATGAATAAGGCTGCTCCATCCATAAAACTTTATTTGAATTTTATGTTTTAATGCGAATGGGTGAAATTGACTACCTACAGAGGGGGGCTGTTCATTTAAACATGGATTAATTTGTACCTGGATAAGTTTCTCGATGGCTGCTTCATTTTGAGGTTCCTTCTCCCATGTGTGGTACTCCCTCATGATGGGGTAGACGTTCTTGTTCTTAAGAATCTGCCTCCCTCCCTTTGTTGCAGTCAGCTGGAACCAAAGAAGAAAAAAACAACACAGCATTTTAGTGTGTGACATGCAGACACACCTACAACCTCAGATATTTTTATGAGGTCAGTGGGTTATGTAAGGTGATGCCTTTGGTATTGAACTGACATAAACAGAGGGAGATGTTTTTATGTTGTATGTAATGACAGCAAGTGTGCTGCCAATTGTAGAATTTTAGATTTTTATTATGTATGGCAGTGAGTGGACTCACAAGCATCAGGGTTTCGACGAGCATCTTCCGAATGTCTGGATCCTCTTCTCTCCTCTTGTCCTCTGGCAGGTACTGCAAGTCTATTGGCAACCCTACAGATACACAGACGTCATGGTTTGTGTGAATGATAGGATTTTGGACATTACTGTTTGCTCCCTCTCTTTATATGTGGTGTGTGTGTGTGTGTGTGTATCAGTCCTCATAATTCGTCATTTCTGGGGGTCTGAACCAGTCCTGCAACAGTTTTGAGTGCGGACTGGTATTAAGGAGGCCCCGTGAGACCTACCATCGCTTTATTAGATTGGTTTCCCTCCAGACACTCAAGCTGCTAATTATAAAGTGTGGTTACTGTAGGCATGTTCCACACGGCCATAAAACCCAACACGAATGAAGAATTTCAAACTAGTTTATAAGACCGCAGCCTTTGAGCACTGTCCCAAGCTGGACATGGCACAAATTCACGACTTCCAGCCTTGATGACGTCCTCAACTCTTTCCATTCAACTGCAAAAATTCTGATATTACTCCCATTTTGAGTCTTGTTTTGTAACACTCAGTGTGGTGAAACACACTCAAAGTCACCTACCACTAGAACTCCAATTTGCCTCCCGTGACAAAAACAAACACTGCCCCCTACTGCGCATAAAACGGTATTCCCTGACATTTGTCATCCAACTGTCTGTTGCACACCTACAGTACATATTGCTGCCTCATGATTCAAGGTGGAAATAGCAAGACTTTCGTATTAAAAACACGTCTGCCATTGAGAACATTGATTAGCTTATTCAACTGAAATCCGTTGGGATACAATGTCCTAAGACAAATCAGTCAGAAATCGATTACTCTTTTACAGCATATTTAGCTTTATAACAGAAAATTGTTACTAGCAGGAAAGGTTTTCTTTTGTGTTCGTCAACATTTGTGCCACCAGTGGATGGTGAAAAACAATAATATTTGCTCCAAAAGCCAACCAACAGATTTAACAAACGGTATATATGTATATACTGTAGGTATAAAATATAGGTCAGGGGTATTCAATATAACTTCAGCGAGGTCCATTTACAGAAAATTTCCTCAAGCAAAGGTCCAGAGCTTCATAATGTTTAACATGTGTGTATAGATAGATAGATAGTTAAGATTGTGGTGGATCAATCATATCATATTGTCCTCATAAATCGTAAATATTCTGTGGTCTCAGTTCACTGTTGAATGGGTAGGTCTAGCCTACCCTATGCTTGCTCAAAATATATGCTTTGTCTAGTAGTGGTGCTTCAAATTGGCGTTTTTAATAATCACTACTGTCTCAGAATATAAACATGTAATAAGAGTCAGTCCAGCGTTATTAAAAGCTCTGTTCTCGCTTTCTAATTTTTTCCTCTTTAAGCAATCCATGATTTGACTTATCACTAACTTACATATTCATCTGATTGTTTCTCGTCCCGTCTCCTCTCCTCTTTCGTTTTCCCTGTTAAGCTATCAGTCTCTTCACTTTAGTAGCCCAAGGCCTAACTTCACTCACTGACTCAACTTTATCAGAATGCACAGATTTGATTGGCTGAGTAGCAGCGAGCGAGATGGTGGTATCTGAAGCTACTGAAGTTAATGCTCTTATTGTTATAGCCTACAAAACATTTAGCGCAGCTTTGAAATCTTCAGTGAAAATCTCAATAATTATGGTCCGGGTCCGGATAGGATCATATCAGGGTCCGTACCCGGACCGAGGTCCGCCTATTGAGGACCTCTGATATAAGCTAACATACTGCTACTTGGCATCTGATGCAATCTCTCTCATCAGTGCATTGTCTTCATAGTCCATCATACTCTCATTGTGTTGCTGTACCTTCGTTCTCTTCCTCAGACAGCTCTTCAGGCCCAGCCAACGGCAGCAGCAGAAAGGGCAGTATGTCCACTTCATCGCTGAGTAACCACTCATGGTGTACTGTAGATAACCAACAGAAGGGACTTGAATAATGGTGAACAACATCAACCACAGTCAAAGAACAGACTTGAACACATCCAATTCCAATAAACTACACAATAGTTAACAACTAGGCCTAAACTAAATAAGTAGGCTAATCAACTCTGTTGAGTCACATTAAGCAAACCTACTTCTAAGAAAAGCACAGTGAGATAAGGAGAAATGTATCTTACTGTAATCAAAGCAACAGTTTCTCAGTGTGCCTACGACTCCACCACGACGAACTGTTGATTCTTCATACTGAGTGTAGGGAAGCAGCCTCTGGACCACACACCTGAGGTCAAACATAGCCGACATTTCCATTAGGCCTTGATATGCTTATTATCCATACTAATAATGTCTTTATCAAATGTGTACTGACATCGACACCTCCAGGGTCACTTGAGCTGAGAACAATTCCACTTTAAATCATCAGAGTAATACAAAACTAGTGCCGCTTGAAAGGTTTGTAAACGTAATGGATATGGTCATTATTGTAACCAATATCAAAAGAACCTTATAACATGTACATTTAAAACCTCAATTTGTAATGCAAACATTTCAAATGGACACAAACAAAGAACATAATTTGTAAGATGGGTGTCACTTGCGCTTAAGCCTTTTTGGTGCTCACAGTCCAGGACCAAAGGGTCAAACTGGCCGGGCCACTTCAAAGAACATAATATATTTGATAATTCATCAAAAGTGGTTAATTTAAAGCAACATGATGGAAGAATTTATATCTATACCCCTTGGCGGCAATATTCAACACCATTTAACGGCAAGATGGTACCCCTCAAAAACCGACTAAACGGGTCATGATTCCCAATCAACAATGTTACATAGTGCAATATCAAATGTTATGAGTGCGCATTAGCAATGGCAGTGACTTCATTCTCCATATCATAAGTCAGCGTATCATCAGAATGGGTTATGTTAAGGTAAAAGAACTGCACGGTGTTGCTTTAACAAAAACAAAACTCAACAAATAAGAAAAATACTACAATCAAGCATCCTCTTATAGCAACAAATCACTGTCTCGTAACGGCATTGGGCCATTTTTGTCCACTCTTCCTTATAGAACCAAATTTAGGTCTGGATTATAACTTTACCAATTTAGTTTTTCCTCTGCCATTCTTTGTCTGCTTGAAATGCTTTAGGTCATGATCATTATGCATGACCCATTGTCAGCCCAGCTGAGGAAAACTGGAATATCTGAGATGTCTGCCATACAAATTGGTTTAAATACGGATTTACTAAAGTTATTTTGATATTTTTATGAATATAATGATCTTATCTGTAAGGTTCACAAACTTCCAAGCAGCACTGTATTTATCAGAGCTCAGAGGATGTCACGCCTCTTCCGATCAACTCCGAATGTAACAAAGAAGGACACCACTTCACCCTGTCCCAGGTCAACATACCTTTCCTTGTCCAGGATGAACTGCCTGGTTTCAGGCAGCTGAGTCAGGTTAGACAGGAGGGGGCCCAGATAATGCAGAGAGGCCGACTTGTTGAACCCCTCTGTGCAGAAGATCTCCACTATTTTGGCCAGGCCAATGTCTTGCTCCTGCAGAAACCGGAACATCTGTTTACACGTCTTCTCGTGTCGGGAGAGGTTGGTGAGGATGGTGCAGATACGGTCTGAGAGCATGTATCCTGGATCAAGCAGGTTTTGGAAAAGCGTGGGTAAAATATCTGCCTCTTTCACCAATGGCTCATGCAGTGTCTCGTCAGCTGAAAGGTTGACAAGAGCATGGTAGCAGTCCTTGGCTATGGCCAATGACTTATCCACTGTTAATGTGAGGAGCGCTTTGAGAAAGTCTGGTTTGGTCCTGAGGTAGCGGCAGCCATCCCTGTTTGCTGTGAGACCCAAGATATATTCGGTAGCCTGACTTTTAACATCAGCTCTCATCTCTAATGTCAAAAACCCCAGGAGTTCCTTGGCCTCGCTGTCATCTAGCATCTTGGCCACAATTAGGCGAGTTCTCTCAAGGCACAACTTCACACAAGATTCCCTTCTCCAAAGGAAAACAATCTTCACACAAGATTCCCTTCTGCAAAGGAAAACAATCACATATAAACACTTTCTGATGAGGCTATGATACAAGAAATATCAGTTTGATGCGACAGGGCCAATTCAACAGTTCAGGTGAGACTGCTGGGACCCAGCAGTAAACATTCTACTCAATGTGTAAACGACGTTTTCTTCTTTTTACAGAATAAAGAATGCTGATGTACACAGAGCATAATACTGTATTACATAAAGTACAATTCCTGTTAACACTGTTGGCAAAAATGGAGTATACCAAAGTGAGACACGAGATCCAGTCACATAGAAGAAGTACAATCAATATACATAGTTTATTTGGGATGTACACACAAAGCACACGGCACTTCAGAATATGCGTCTCTGACTTGACAGTTTCACCCTCCTGTTGTGTTCGTTTTATGTTTACTAGTTTTGTGTTCCCGGTCAAAATTGACTACTACATTATAACTTGTTATAAATCCATAGTAACATATTATCATCTAATGTTGTGATAGACCTTTGTATCAACCTAAGTTCTATTGGATATTACCCGTTTTGAACTTCCATTTGCTATTTATGGCCTGCAGGCCTCACTGACCTGAGCTCATGCAAGTCAGAAAGGGTAAGATACTATTGGGGAAAGGTTCCAGTGGGGGCTGGCATAGAAGCAAAGTGTGTGTGTGTGTGTGTGTGTGTGTGTACACATACAGTTAATCTGATCAATAGCTACGGTATGTGCCTGGACTCAATTTTATACACTGTCCATTTTCTCACCCATTCATTTCTAAAGGCCGGTTATTTGCCGGCATTGTTAGACAGTTGGTTTTTTAAAGTTAAATAAAACACCCAAGTGTTATGAAAATGATTCCAAATTGGGTTTGTGTGTTCATATTCCCTGTGCTAACAAAGTCATGGAGCAACACAACAAGAGGGTTCAGTACACAACAGATCATGGCAAAGGATAGATAATCATACAGTGACAGTGGCAGAGTCAGGAGACATCCAGGCTGATATCAACCCAGGCGCCTTACAATATCCATGTTTTGGAAATTAGTACAGATATCATACAGGGTCATGAAGTAGGTGCATACTTTAGTGTCAAAGTGACCTACTAATGACAAATGTAGAACATTCAACCACATATTGGAATACTGGACATAATGCTCTCCTACTTTCTCTAAACACCAAGTATTATTGAATTTCCCCTGGGGATCAATAAAGTATCTATCTATCTATCTATCTATCTATCTATCTATCTATCTAAGTAAGTTAGCTCCCATCAGCTGAGTAGACTGGGACATGCTGGCTAGATCCTCCTCTATGTCTGAAGCATAATAATGATAATGACAAAAAAGTAATTACAAAAGCTTATATTACTTTACATTCGGTTAAACTCAAAAGATATCCACATAGACTTCAACAAAAAATGAAAACATGCTGCTTACCTTGCTGTCCTCCGATCCACGCTGTGCAGAGCATGCGAAAAGTATCATTACGCAGTTCCGTGTTTTTGGAGTGACATGCGTGTTGACCAATTGAATTACACTGACTGGAACAATTTCCGCGTTGTCTCTGCTGATTTCAGATTGAAATAAAAAAAAAAATAGGAGAATGTGTGTGTTTAGCGTATTGCTGCATTCTCCCTGAAATGTTGATTTAGAACAAATCGTTGCGAATATGTACTGAAAAAAGTGTGCACAGAGAGTTCATGCGACCGGGGAACGAAAAGTAAATGGGTGGGTTCCACACCGTGGTAGTTCATTGGACATGGTTTTCATATCTCATCTACGATTGGTTAGTTGTGTAATGACACTTCCTGCGCGCTAAAGTTGTAAGAGATTCTTTTTTACGCCTCACGAAATGACAGCCACCACAAGCTAAAAGAAGACTTTAGCATTTTATGATTGTTGATCTAAAATGAATACCTGCTATCGGGAATCTATCAAATCTGGGTGAAAAGTTCCGAAGGAGGACAGTGGTCTAATATGCAGCATTCAAGCAACCACATCGCAACAAAACACCATTGACTCTGGTAGCAAAGTTCATTTAGGATTTTCTAGTTATTCCGATATCTTAGGTTCGGTTTAAAAATGTCAGACAGATACAATGATGTCAAAATTCTTCTTAAAGACTGGGAGCGCGCATTTTTACAGGAACAAAAGCGAAAACCCAACAAGGTAAGGAAGGCAGGCCTGTGTAATAATACAGTTTAGCCAACCAGCCAGCTAGCCTCATGTTTGTCGCTTGCTGTTACCTTGTAACGTTACTGTTCTTGGCTATGCACAATCATTAACTCTAGCATTAACGTGTGCGGTCTTTGTTTCCTTTGAGATTGTCTTGAATCTTTTTTTTTAGGATGACATTGACAAAGCCCCTGAGGAGACTAAAAGTAAGTTGTCTTATTATGGGTATGGTTATTTTGTTTATCAGAAAACTTAAAGACAAATCTAACTTGTGTTGTTTATATAGATCATGATTGGTCCACAAGCATGTCATTTAGCTTACCTTATGTCATTTGCCCACTAGAGCTCTACAAAGAATATCGTACCTTGAAAGAAGCTAAAGAGAACAATACTAGTAAACATGAAGTACCAACACAAACCCCAGAGACCAACATCACAGCCAAGGTGAGTTCCACAATATCCGTCTTGTGCTCCCACCACAGGACCTTGTGGTATCTGTTATGTATTATTTTAAGATATCAAGTTTTCTTAATATTGATGTGAAGGAGTTTGGGATTTTTCATGTTTCTGTGCAGGAGCCAGACTGCTGGGGATCCCACCTGAGCCGCAAGAACATGCCTGTTGCTCCTCCGAAGCTCACCCCAAAAGAGAAGGAATCTTTGCAGGCCTCTGCTCAGTACTTTGGCATGAAGCTGAAATTAAATCTCGGGTCTTTGACCAAGGTAAAATACATTGCTTTCAACATTCTGTTTTTAAGTAATATAAATAATGGTCAGTTCCTTCCAGAAACTCTTATTTGAGCATATAGTTTGGCACTGCACCATATCAATATATTCAGGATGTCAATTTTATATGTAGAATTATTATTGAGTATATTATTTTTATTTAAAAATATTAACATAAAGGCCATTTCAAATTAAATGAATCAAGGATATCGTGTAGTAGTATGCAATTCTAAAAATACATGGGGGACTAGGATTCATATACTGCTGTCAATCTGAAATTTTCCAGGACAGACCAGTGACCCTGAAAAAGTCCCTCACTCCCCGGAGAACACCACTGAAAACGTGGAAGGATAGCCAGGAGGAATCGTGTCCCCCAGCATTAACTGCTAATGTTGAACTGCCTCTTCCCAAACCAGCCAACACGTGCCCAGACCCCAGTGCCACGCCTGTGCAAACGGCCAGCACAGGCTTGAACGAGGAGCCATATGAGCCTTTCATGTCTCCACCAGCCTTCACCCCGTCCAAAGCACGGTGCCCTACTACGCCTGGTGCCTCCGCCAGCCTGGCACAGAGAGCCCAGCAGCTGCGCCAGTCGGTGAGCAAGCGTCTGTTGTCTGTGGACCACGGCTGGCTGCAGCGCTGTCAGGTGTTTGACGAAATGGATGACAGGGAGCGGCCGGTCGCAGGCAACGTGGAGAAGAAGGAGGAGGAGAATTCTGGCGAGTCGAGCAGTGGCCACGCTCCATCGCCTCGTGCAGCCGCCGCGGCCGAGTTGACGCCGGCCTGTGCCAGCCCGAATAAACCAGCTCCCGCGGGAGATGGAGCGGCCAGGAACGCCCCAGCCCGTCCGCGGCCTCCAGACGACAGGCCACAGATGGGTGGCGTAACGTCTCCGGTCGGAGCTGCCTGTCTCTGGGCCGAGGGCCACGGCTCCTCATTAGGGCCCAATGATGGAGGAGGAGGAGAAGGAGATGGGGATGGAGAAACCAGACCTGGTCTCGGAGGAGCAGAAGGAGCGGAGCGGGTCAGAGCGGAGCGGGCCAGTGGCACCGGCACCGCCAAGAAGCCCCGTGCGCGAGCCAGGAAAAGACAGGAGGAAGACGAGGAGGAGGAAGAGACTGAGCAGGCGAAGGAGCAAGGTAAGGAACTGAGGTCGAAGAAGGGGCCGCAAAGAAAGGGCCGAAAGAGGCCGAGGGACGACGACGGAGGAGAGGAGGAGGAGGGAAAAGGAGACGGGGAACAGAAACCAGGAGACGAAGGAGATGAAAAGAGGGGCACAGCCAAGAAGAGGAGGAGGACGACCAAAAAGGGAGAGACGACAAGCGCTTCAGACAGCCCCAAAAAAGCCAGGGCTCCACGTGGGCGGAAACAGAAGGCCAGAGGAAACGGAGGAGACGGCAGCGACCCCGAGGAGCAGGAGGAGGAGGAGGAGAAGAAGAAAGCGCTAAAGCAGAAGCCCGCGAAGCCCCCCCAGGAGAACCTGCTGGGGGAGGTGGACGAGGAGGACGCACGGGCCGCCTCCTCCTCCTCCAGGGTGAAGAACACCATGAGGCCAAGGTGTGTTTCTTTTTTTGGGGGGTTGACCGCTCGAGTGTTTCGTCTCACTCAGTAACTGACGCTCCGTGTGATCCGTGTGATCACAGATCTTGGAACGGCTCCTCAGTGACAGCCAGGTGAAAAATGCTGTGGGAGTGTGATGAGTTTCAGTCACGGATGGCTCAATTTGCCATGCCTGTTAGGCCCTCAGACATATCCAGCACTTAGTAATTTTATTTAGTACCCCTTATTCATTCTGAGTGATGACCTCCCCCATTCCTATGAAACACAGTAAGGCCACTTTTCCTATTTATAAACTGTATTTCTTGTGTTCTTTCTCCACACTACCAGAGGCACCAAAAATACAGACGCCAACTTTGTGAAAATCAACTTGAAGAAAAAGTCTCATGTCAAAGGATATGCCTTAAGGGGGGCTGGACTTCGTAAACAGGTGAACAAAAACATTTAGAATGTATGTGTGTGTGTATATATATATATATATATATATATATATATATATATATATATATATATATATATATATATATATATATATATATATATATAAACAGTGAATTAAAAAAAAATAATTTATATATATATATATATATATAGTAAGTAGTTGTTTCACACCTGTTTCAAGAGTGACACCTCTGTGTATTTTGGTGTCTATGATGTATGACAAGAGTCAAAGGCGAGATGGAGAGAGTGGTGGTTGCTTATGTGAGTGGTGTCATTTCAGATGTACATGCAGAAATTCCAGCTGAAGGGTGAGCGCTTTGGAGGGCCCGGATTTCGAGGTGGAGGTCGAGGCCGAGGCCGGGGAGGCTTTAGCGGTTTCAATCGCCAAGGAGATACGTGCTTTAAGTGTGGAGGCACAGGCCACTGGGCTATGAACTGCATGGGTAGAGGTAAGGACAGGCATTACCATATGACCGCAGGAAATCCGTCTCTTATGCCACCTAGTGAAGTAGTCCTGGTTTTTGACAACCCCAATGTTTCCAGATACCATACGGCTTTCACATCAATCACATGACCCATGCTGAGCTTGCAAAAAGCATCTTGGTCTTGAGGCCTAAGTCTTGGATTTAATGCTCAGCAAGTCTATTCACCCATTAAATGTATGCTCTCTCACAGCTAGACATCAATTCGCTTACATGCATGATAGTCGCCAGTGTTTTTAACCAACCAGACAATTCTGTCCGTTCTTGGCCGGAGAATCAATTCCAATGCCTCCCCTAACTAGTGAATTATGCTCTGCGCTCCCATAAGTGTATTGCCATGTTGTACAGCAAGACATGAGGAATGCCTGCTTCTTTGCTGTTAATGCCCTTGACCCCGTTCTCGCCTCTGTGAATCCCCCCCCAGCTCCGGCTCCTGCGGTGGACAGTGGCGCCGCTGACGGTGCGACTCCCGAGGAAGAGGAGCCATTCGAGCTGCCCACCCTGGAGGAGGTTGCCCGGGCGACTGGAACTCTGCGTTCGGAGCCCATAGGTGAGTCAGTGACCGTGACCTCTCGTCACATGCTGTTGCGAGAAAGAGTGTTCTGCACGTCGTCTTCTGGTCGGAGTGTTCTACTGCGGTTGAGCAAGGTCTTGACCCTTTTCCCCACACACACGCACACCCAATCATTTTCTGTCACCATTTTGCTCGGATAATACAATCCCCATCAGGCCTGAGGCCTTTCTTGACGTGCTGACCCTCCTGGTTTTCTGCTGTCGCATAGGGTACTTCTTCCCTTGGCAGCCCGAGCCGTTGATCCATTGGCAGGGGTTTATCGCCGGAAAGTTTATATGTCTGACTTGAAAATAATGGATTTCAATGGTGACTTGTGCCGTAGCATAGCCAAGCCGACTGGAAACGTCAAAGCCCTTCATTCCACAAAAGGAAAGGAAAGAAGAAAAAAAAGAAAGAAAGAAAGAGAAAGAAAGTCTGCAAATGACGCGCGAGGACCTGATCAGCGCAAGATCAAACCACATAAGTCCGACCAGCTCTTTAGCCCTCTCTGGATACTTAAGGTCTCGCTCAACCGCAAGTGGCGTCTCGCATGAATTGAAGTACGAGTCGGGGAGGGTGCTGGGGCAGTAAGGGGGTTGAGGGAGGAGGAGCAGCGGCCGCCGGCTGTCGCTCGCTTGCTGCTCCTGGTCCTGCTCCTACCGCCGCATACAGCTGCCCAATTCCCGAGGGCACGCTCTACCGGGCTCATTTTCACAGCGTTTTTGGAAATCTCGCCCCACACGCGGACGATGTCCAGTGCAGAAGTGATTCCGCAGAAGCGGGCCAAAGCCAAGACCGCATTAGGCCTGTGGTCGGGGGACTAGATGAGCTTACCAGCTCCCCGACTGTCTGGCCATGATGTCATGAGCTCGCCCCTCGTGCCAGAAGGTCAAAGTGCTCATGCTATCCCTCCCCCTCTCCATCACCGCACACACTCTGTATGGCCATTGATATTGCACAGAAGGCCCTGATCGAAATAACTTTTCGCGCCGATGTCGCAACATGCAAATACAAATCTGTATAGGATTTCAAGTTAATGCGTGTCCGTACTAGGCATAGCTCATAATGTCTTGGAGGAATACTGTGGTTTGGAATGCAACTTTTATGAACTACGTGGTGCAGAGACAGTGCATATTTCTTCAGCCCAGCCATTTGAAATGCACATTGTAACTCCACAAATGTTGAATAAACAAGATCTTGAAAATAAAATCTTACGCTCATCAACTATTGATATTCTCACACCAAGGAAGGGCAAATGAATGACCAAAGGGCTCAAGTGTTTGAGTAATGAAATCTGTCTGCTCAAGTCTGTTGAAGGCCACATCTTTACGTTATTTTGGGTCCTCGCATATAGTGGTAGCACCCCCACCACCGAATGTGGGAGATGAGGCAGATGACCAGGAGGACAAGCAGGAAGAGGTCCTGCTGAATGTGATCAGACCGGACTATGAGCGGCCTCCCCCACCGCCTCCAATGGAGCCCCTCTATGGCCTCAATGAGGATGGCAAAGTCAGAGGTATTCCACATGTTTATTAGACACATCCTCATCCAAATCACAATCATAGATCAGTGGTGCCAGCATGATACAGCTATGCAGACACACATTTACACACATTTATTTTGTGTTTTCTGTTTTCTCATTAAATACTGTGCAGCAAAATGAATTCAGATTGGATGACCTAATGCGGTATTGCTCAAATGATTTCATTACCTTAGAATCAATTCATTCAAACCGACCAATCAATAAACAGGCCAACCCACACACACACCCACAAATGTAGATTTTGTTTGCATCTCCGTGGCATGAGTGTGTATATTGAGGATGTATATATCCACCTCTTCACAGCTGCTCCAGAGGAAGTCTTGGAGGCCCTCAGGGACTTTGGATACAAATCCTTCAGGCCCGGACAGGAGGTGGCCATAATGCGAATCCTATCTGGTAAATATATTAACTCTCTCAGGTTACTTTCTGATCGCTACTCTTTTCCTTTAATAGTGCGGAGAGCTGTTCATAGTGAGTGGACTGTGGAGTCATGCATCAATCATACTGTAATTCCCCAACTATTAGCTGCAGCTTATACATTAATTTTGCTGAATTTCTTTAGCTATGAGGTTAATGCTCTGGGGCAGTTAATATGGTATTAATATGGTTTTGTTTTAACTGGCATTTAACTGTCCTGCGGCTTATACACAATGCGGCTAATACACAGGAAATTACTGTGATGATTCACCTGTGCTAATACTTCAGGCTTGTCTACACTTGTGGTGTTGTCAACTGGGATGGGCAAATCCCTGTGCTACCAGCTCCCAGCGTATCTCTATGCCCAGAGGTCCAACTGCATCACACTTGTGGTCTCTCCTCTGGTCTCCCTCATGGATGATCAGGTATGGATTCAACCTTTATGTCATTTTGTAGAAACTCACTGAGGATGGCAAGCCCTTAGCCTGGCGAGCCAGAGCCACATTAAAATGTAGGACTCACCGTTCGCAGTGCTCAGTCCGAGGGGCGGGATAATCAGTTGTCTTTCAAATTCCCTCTGCACGCAATAGGATATTTGTTTTCAAGTAGCAGGGAATTCAAGCCAAACCGTTGCAACTCTGCCATAAATCCAAGCCAACGGAGAGTTGCTAGACTAGCCCTAGCAGCAAATGTAATTTGCTGCCGCTAGGGGCGCGTCTAGATTTCTAGGCTAGAAAGCCCTCATTTTCAATGATGATAGTCACAAATAAAACAAATTAGATATTAATAAAATGATTAAAATAGGTAAAAAATATATAATAATAATTAAACCACATGTCTGTGTGTGTGTGTGTGGGGGGGGGGGGGGGGGGGGGGGGGCATAGGAAAGTCGGAATAGATTTTGTTGAAAAGTATTCCAAGAAGGTGGGGTTGGTGGTTTGATTAAGATGAATTCTGAGGCTAAGGTAGGGATCATGCTTTCTCAGAAACCCAGTGCTGCTGTGCTTGAGGATGCTGCAGGGACATATATTTATTCATTTTTAACATATGTTTAAAATATTATTTTTTTTTCTTGTCTTCTTCAAGCTGTCAGGGTTGCCTCCCAGTCTCAAGGCTGCTGCCATTCACTCTAACATGTCAAGGAAACAGAGGGAAACTGCCATAGAAAAGGTAGGTAAACTTTCCTTCTTTACTGATAATAGTAAAAAAAAAGGAGGTCAGAATTAACTAACCATTAGTTGTCTGCATTTTATCATATACAATTATTTGTTATATTATTAATGTAGTTATATTAGTTATATTAGAAAGCTTACAGCTGACTGACCTGGACGAAATACAAGTACATATCATGATGTGCAAGCTGTACTGTCCTACCCTAAAAAGCTTCCATTGACTTATATTAGATCAAGCAAAAACAGTGCAGTGAACCGTGATATCTAAACCAAGACGTAAACTACCCCACAGGTGAAGGCAGGCCAGGTGCATGTGCTGCTGCTCTCCCCCGAGGCGCTGGTGGGTGGGGGCCACTCAGGCGCAGGCTGCCTGCCCCCAGCTGACCAGCTCCCCCCAGTGGCGTTTGCCTGCATCGACGAGGCCCACTGCGTGTCCGAGTGGTCCCACAACTTCAGGCCCTGCTACCTCCGACTGTGCAAGGTAAAAAGAATAACACTGGACTGAGGTCAGTGTCTGTAAAGCAGTGCCAAAAGACTATTTTACTATAACCCTGTCCGAACAGTTTCACCTCATTTAAAGGCAGATAGAGGTGTTCAATAATGGTGATAAAGACATTTTAACCAATCAAAGCTTTCCTATTTACAATCACTACCTCCATACTCTCTCTATAGTGTAACTGTGTACATGTTGTAACATTTGTAAATATGAATCGAACATAATAGATGCACACTTAGTCAATAGGCCTCTATATTTAATACATGAATTATTATTTTTATATTTATATTTAATTATTAAGATATTATTATTATTATTATTATTATTATTATTATTATAAATGTTGTTGTTTTTATTATTGGTATTGGTATTATGGTATTATGATAAATCATTCCCTGCCAACTCTCTTTGATCTTTGTGGTCTGTAGGTGCTGAGGGACCGTCTGGGGGTTCGCTGTCTGCTGGGTCTGACGGCCACGGCCACTCTCTCCACGGCCCTGGACATCGCACAGCATCTGGACATCACAGACCAGGATGGCATCGCCGTGCGCTCCGCTGCCGTGCCACACAACCTGCAGCTGTCTGTCTCCATGGACCGAGATAAGGATCAGGTGCCTCCCATAGTGCTTTTATAGTCTTATGAGATTTTTATTCATTGAGAGAGAATATTTACAGTAATTTGAAATGTTTGCATTGGTCATATATTTAATCATCAAGGTAGTGTAGTGTGGTGTAGCGAATGGAGTGAATAATTCACTCAGCCGTGGGGCTCAGACGGGGCAGCCGTGGCCTACTGGTTAGCACTTCGGACCTGTAACCGGAGGGTTGCCGGTGTCGTGTCGAACTGGGCTACCCGTCGAGTTATGCTACCACGCAAGCGCAGTTGGGGAAAAAAGCGTCACAATCGCTTGTTGACAGAATGACTGTAATTTTGAGCTACCTCAAATGCTCAGATGTGTTTCCCTAGCAACTTAAATGCTTTAGATGTGTTTCCCTAGCAACTGCAAGTGATAGAACTTTAGACTACAACGGTATTGGAAATTATGTTTCGGATCACGGGTCACTAAGGTGCATGTAACGTAGCATGAAGATTAGCATATTTATAAAAGCCCTTTTCCCCTCTTGCGTCAAGTTAGCGAAAGTTTTATTTATTGTGTTGATAAGAAGATGAAGCAGGACTATCAGGCTGTGTGAGCAGGCTACTCCTGCACAGAACATCGGCCTCCGATAAACACACATCCCTCTTCGCTGCTCCTCAGTCAGCTGGGAAGAGACCACACACACGTAGCCTACACACACAGTAGGCCTATGCACAAAAACAAACACTCATCAAGCAGCATTGTGTGATAGCAGTCAGGGCGCTTCTGTAAAAAACACCTAAATGTGTAAATTGTTTTTTTTTCACCTGCCGTGTCTCGCCTTAATTTATAAAAACAAACATGAAACGTAGGTGTCTGTGCTGCCTTTGTAAGACAACTTAAATTAGAAAAGCCCGAATAATTCCAAACACAACGGTCATTGGAGAAAAGCAGGAAGGCAAAGCAGTAGACTAGGCTACGTAGGCACTAGCGTATGTAACTTCGTACAGTAGCGCAGCTCGATAGGCAGCGCAACTCGATATGTCCGTGCTATCGATTTACGCTACGGTAGCTCATCTCGACAAAGGAGCCTAACTCGACACGACACCGGTTCGAACCCCGACCAGTAGGCACGGCTGAAGTGCCCTTGAGCAAGGCGCCTAACCCCTCACTGCTCTCCGAGCGCCGCTGTTGATGCAGGCAGCTCACTGCGCCGGGATTAGTGTGTGCTTCACCTCACTGTGTGTACACTGTGTGCCGTGTGTGTTTCACTAATTCACGGATTGGGATAAATGCAGAGACCAAATTTCCCTCACGGGATCAAAAGAGTATATATACTATACTATACTATACTATACTATACTATACTAATCACTCCACCCAGCCTTGAACCCGTGTCTCTGGGGGAGAATACAACTGCACTGAACCATTATAGATGGAGCATCAAAGCACTGGATAAGATTTTGCACAGTATGAAATCAACAATGCCTTACAACTGGCCATAACATTTGGATATATTTTAGGGGTATTTCTATAAATGGATATGCTGGTTTACCTCCCAAGTCTGATCATCACCTGCCTGCATGGCTCACGGCTGTGGCATTCTCTTCCCCTCCCCCCAGGCCCTGGTGACTCTGCTGAAGGGTGAGCGTTTTGGGGCGCTGGAGTCCATCATCGTCTACTGCACCAGGCGGGAGGAGACCACGCGCATCTCGGCACTTCTGCGCACCTGCCTGCAGGGGGTGACCGTCAAGGAGCCCGCCGTCCCCCGTAAAGAGATGGAGGACAATCCTGTGGGCAGGAAGAAGAAAGCTTTGGGTACATGTTGGTCCGCCACATGATATGGATCGTATTATTTATTGTTAATCAAGAAGTGTTTATATTAGTTATTGTTAATCAATAAGTGTAATAAGTAGGATAAGAAAGATAGGTTCAATTTACAGGGACTCCAGATAATACACGAATGATCTAAATCATTTTATCGAACAGTGACAACGAAATTATATGACATATATAACAGTAATGTGAACTAATGTTACTTTTAAAGGAATTTAGAAATTTGAGCTCATCCTCTGCAAATGTATGGATTTATGGATGTATGGATATATAATATCCATATATTTACAATTATTGCTGTAATGGGTCAGTGTACTGATAACCAAGAGTAGAATGCGAGGAAATTAACTTTCATGCTTCATCTTTGTGTCCCTTTGCTCTCGCTGTGCCTCTACAGCCAGGAAGAAGATCCGCAAGCCGCTGAAGTGGATCGCTGAGTCCTACCACGCAGGAATGTCCGCTTCGGAGAGACGCCGCGTCCAGAACAACTTCATGTGCGGCGAGCTGCGGGTTGTGGTGGCCACCGTGGCCTTCGGCATGGGCCTGGACAAGTCCGACGTACGCGGCATCATCCACTACAACATGCCCAAGAGCTTCGAGAGCTACGTGCAGGAGATTGGGCGCGCCGGACGAGACAGCGAGCCTGCCCACTGTCACCTCTTCCTAGACCCCGAGGTCAGACCTCAGCTGAAGAATTTATAATTGAAGTCTGCACTGAGAATCGCACGTTTCATAGTGCTATGTTTTTAGCATTTTTAGCAGTGTATTGTTAAAATACCAAATGCTCCTTCAACAGTGTGAAACCAAGAAAATGTCATATATTTGATGTGTTAGTCCTTTGCTTCAATATCTTAACTGACCGCTCTGACACTAGATTGTTGACCTCTACTCCCTATTTAGGGTGGGGACCTGCATGAGCTGCGAAGGCACATCTACTCAGACACTGTGGACTACATCACTGTGAAGAAGCTCGTACAGAAGGTGTTCCCACCTTGCAAGTGCAGACAGATTCATCAGAAGCATCAGGAAATGGCTAAGGTCTCCCTGCCCCTTATTGATCTGTGTTCACTTTTTATTCCCTGTTCATTTCATTTTCATGTTCATCAGAATTCACCTTATCTTACCTATCCTCCTTGTGCCTTGTGGTGACAATTAAGTGAATAAGAACAATTAAGAACTCACAATTAATCCTTTGTCACTCCAATTAAATCTGTGGTTTCAAACTAACCACCCAAAGGTAATGAGGTTGCACACAAAAACGAACATGCCAACATTTCGAAATATTGACATGTTTGTTTTTGACTTGGCCAAAAATAAACAGGTGAACTAGAGATGAGTCCAGTTCTATAAAGACCATGTGTGCAACCTCATTACATTTGGGTAGTTAGCTTGGAATCTTAAATCATTTAGGGTTAGAACCTCAAACGAAGACTGGGAAGGCACATCCTTTCAAACAAATAGCTAAATCTGTGTTTTCTTCCGGAAGGCCATGGAAGTGGACGATGACGAGATGCTTGAGATGATGGACGCTTGTGAAGAAACCCAAGATGGGCAAGGGCAGCAGAAAGAGACAGAGGCACCTGAAGATATGCCCATGGAGGAGACGCCTGACCAGACCACCGGCAGAGAGGAGCAGAGTCTCCCGCCAAGCACAGCAGCAACAGCCCAACCCCAGACCATCTCTCACACTGACCACAAGGACATGGCAGAGATGCCTGAAGAGGAGAGCAAGGAGGAGACAACTGAGGGAGAGAAGGAACTGACCGTCACAGAGAGAGTCTGTCACACCCACGAGAGGGCTATCCCAATGCAGGACACGGTAGAGGCCCTGGACATCACAGAAGAAGGTGATTTTGCAGTCACTGCAAGGGGTCACAGTGCTTTGATGACTTTCACATCTAAATATTTTCAAAGATCATTTATCGCCTCTGCTCGATTGGTCCAATGCTGAAACTAACCAGAATCCTAGAGCCAAATATTAACATACATTAAAGGGGAAGTCCGGCGAGTTTTCACAAAGATCTCCGTTTCTCGAGAGGCAGGCAGCTACAGCCTACTCTCTGTGGGCATGTACATGGGGGCTCACGGATATGCCCACAGAGTGTAGCGTTGTAGCTGTCTGGCTGCATTAGCTGCTGGTTGTAGCAACTCGAGCTAGGTAAAACCGATTGTTTTCATTTTGTTTCGTACTGACAGTACTCTGTGACCTCAAGAAACGGAGATCTTTGTGAAAACTCGGATTTCCCCTTTAAGGTTGGAGGTACATACACCCGGTGCCCAAATGACCTGATTCTAGGCAGACAAAGTTTCCTCCTTCTGCTTTAGCCTTTCTTGCATCTCTCTGTTTTAAAGTTGTAAGCCCGAGGTCGACCCTATTTGTATTCCCAGGTCTGGAGACGCTGCTGTGCTACCTGGAGCTGCACCCCCAGCGCTGGGTGGAGCTGCTCCACCCGACCCTCTCCCACTGTAACCTGCAGTGCTATGGAGGCTCCCAACAGCTGCGCAAACTCACCAAAATGTACAGAACTGCAGTGCTCATTTGTGTGGTTATGTGTGTATGTGTGTGTACAGTATGTGATGTTTATTTCTGTTTGATTATCTTGTGTGTCAGGAATGTTGATGTACAGTCAGTGACCTCTTCTGTCTTACTGTTATCACTCAATTGTTTACTAAAACTTTTATTTTTTTTTTCCGTTGAATTAATTGGTAGATCATCACAGCATTAGCAACATTGTGTGTGTGTGTGTGTGTGTGTTCCTGTGAGCTGGTGTTGTTTGTTTGTCTCCCCCCTGTGTAACTCTCTGCCCCGTGCTGTGTTGCTGCTAGCTGTCCCCCCATCGCCGTGGCCCTGGCGCGGATGAGGATGGCAGGGGAGCGCGTGGAGAGCTGCAGCTCGCTGGACTTCGACGTGGTGGAGCTGGCCGACACCATGGGCTGGCAGTTGTACCTGGTCAAGAAAGGACTGCGGCAGCTCCAGTGGGGCTCTGGTCAGTCAATCAGTCAGTCAGTCAGCCAGACCATGTATTACTGTGTGTATGTCCACATGAGATGGAGAAAGCATATCTATTCATGTTTAAGTGAAAGAAAAAAAGTTACTAATTTTCTATCATTGAGTGTGAGCAGTAGTTGTTGATACAATATTAGTTTCATTACATGTTCATACAATATGAGTTTTATTAGTTATTTCTACATAGTATTAGCTTTTAAACGGGTCACTTTCTGCCTCAGGGTCGTTTGGTGGCACAGGGAGGACTGGCATCCATGTCGAGTTCAGCAGCCTGTCCTTCTACTTCCGTTCCTACGGTGACCTAAGCCCGGACGAGATGGACCAGGTGTGTGCGTTCCTGCACGGGCGTGTGGTGGCCCAGGAGAGGACACAACTCTACCAACTCAAAGCCTGTTTCAAAGCCTTTCGCAGGTCAGCTCGCCAATGCTTGAAGGCTCTAAATGGGGAGTGATGCTATACTATTACACTGGTAGTAGTAATACTGTGATTGTATACTGATGGTAGTACTACAGGTTCCTATAATAGCTATATGTTAATGTGCTAGTATGGTTAATGTATTATTACTTTGGAGTTATTCTCTCTAGAAGGCTGTCACAACAATTACATAATTGAGATCTGTTTTCTGGGGAACTTCTCTTACCTCTAAAATGCTGAGTAAAAAACATTTAATTTTTAATCTTTTTTTTTTATGTAACACCTTACATTTGTCCTTCTAGTGTTGCATACCGGAACTGCAGCTTCTGCATGGATGAGCTGGACGAGGAGAGGAGCCTGAAACTCAAAGAGCTGCTGAGTGAGTACTTCGACAAGAGGAGAGATCTGGACCTGAGCAAAGAGTTCCAGCAGGATGAGGACGAAGAGGACAACTCGCTTAACAAATTCAAGGTACGCTGTGCGTGTGTGTGTGTGTGTGTGTGTGTGTGTGTGTGAGTACAGAGACATAAATGTAGCTTAAGCTTGTCATTTTGCCAAGGAGCCTTGAAACTATTAAACTATATTACTATTTAACCGCTAAACTAGTAATGAAATGTTAAAATGACAGGGTGCCAGAGAAAACATTGTGAACATTATTTGTTGTCTTCTTTAATTTATGTGTTTTAATTTATTTTTGTCCATTTCATTTATCTGTCCTTCATCAGATGAAAGATTGGGAGGGCCAGATTCGTGCCGACATCCGAGGTTTCCTGGCCAATCGCAGCGACGAGAAGTTCTCTGGAAGGGCAGTGGCAAGGATATTCCATGGAATTGGTAAGCTTCGGGAGGAGGGGAAAATGGAAATGTTGATGTATGTCTATTCTCTGTGGTTCCATCCTTGAGTGCCATGTGCCATGTTGCTGGAGACTGAGCGTCTCCATTTTGATGGTATCTAATCTAATTGCTTTTCTATTTTATATGTCTTAGGGAGCCCATGCTATCCTGCCCAGATTTATGGCAGGGACCGTCGGTACTGGAGGAAGTACATTCAGTTTGATTTCAATGAAATCATCCGCTTTGCCACACAAGAAATAATAAGGACAAAATGATGAGAGGATGAACTTGAATGGCTTTTTTGAGTCACCATTTTATAGTGAACTTGATTGTGCTGCTCTCTGTATATATGTATCTGTTAGTGTACATTTTTAGAGTTGTATAATGTGTATGATGTTTTTGTGCTTTGAAGTATTTTCATATGAATAAAATGTGGATTTTTGTTTTGTGTGTTTTTATGTTGATTTATACAGCAGATAAGTAGGTTTTGCTAAATTTCAAAGCATCACAATAAACGATGTAAAAGAAAGAACACATTTTTTTTGTGTTTGTCAGTATCTTGTATTGATGTTATATTTACGTTAAATGAAGTCTGATCCAAACTTATTTTTCTGTGACCAGTCTATGCCACTGAATTTCTCCTTGTCCTCTCAGGTGAGGGTTGATTACGATCTTGTAAGTTCAAGTCAGCCAGATGAACGATCTGCACGGCCATCTCCTGCATAACATCCTCATTGGCTCGTCTCCGGGCGTCGCTGCCAAAGATCTTGAATTTGTTCAGTCTGGAGTTTTCTGTCACATGGATCGTCTAGGCGCAATGGCATGGCATTGAGATCCTTCATTTGCATTTCGCTTGATTCGTTTAAAGTCCTAAATATTTCGAACTTTGGAGTAAAGCTACCTTTAATTGAGTGTTAGAATTGGGTTATCTCTCAACTTACCAGACGGCGTCTGATTCTGGAGCGACCTCTCTCGCGTTTCGCGCAACTAGGCCCAGTTGTTTCGCCCTTTTATTGGAAAAATACAGTGGAAGAGTTTTATATAGACCTGTCAAAAATATACACAGAGCAGGATACATACATATGTCACTGCGTGACGACTTGCCTCACGTCCCCATCTACAGCTGGATGGGCTCCGCATTCTTCCAAATCGACCACTCATCATGAAACAACTCGTAGTAGGCTATTGTTTTATTTCTCGCTATGCAAGATCTCCGAAAACCCTTCTGGAATTCTAAAATAGCGTCATTGTTGCGTAGGCCTATCTGCAATCCACACCTGCCGCCACGATTATTGATTGCTTTTGGTAGTAGATTTACATGAGTATCACACTACTTTATAAAAGTAAGTAGGGTACACAGCAACTACAAACAGGCGGCTTTCTTTTTGGGTCATTAGAAAAGGCCTAGGCATTATGTTCAGACACCTCATGCAATTGCAAGCCGACTACATTTAGCATCGCTTTATTGAAAGATCGCCTACACACACAAATCATAATTGCATATCATGGAGCTATGCCATAAATACTGAGCAGATTATACATAGGCCTATACAAAAATGCATAGGTCTATTATTAACTATATGAACACTCACTGGATGGATCAACTGAGCGACTAAAACCCTTCTCCTAAGACCTGCTCTCGCAAAGCTAAGACGTAGGCTACCCAATAGAGGGAGCACTTCCACCTTTTTAGACGAAAGGGTAGGACGCCTTCTAAAATTGTCACAGCTTGCGTTTTAGTACCATACGGTAGGCCATCTAAACGGTAGGCTGTAACATAGGCCAGACCTTGATTTACAATCAATTATTTTGTAATCAAATTTAAGTTTCATCATCCAAAACATAGGCTAATCCAAAAACAACTTCTTATCAATCTACACACAATACTCCAACACTCCACAAAATAGCAGGTGTTTGGAGTGTTTTGACTGAAATATTCCATTTATTCAGACCCTTTGTGACAATTGCAATTGAGCTCTGGTGCATCAATGGTCCTTAAGATGCTTCTACAACTTGATTGGAGTCCATCTGTGCCTAAATGAATTCACTGGACATTATTAGGAGAGGCACACATCTCTTTATATAAGGTCTCACAGTTGATAGTGTATGTCAGAGTAAAAACCAAGCCACAAGGTCGAGAGAATTGTCCGTAGCCCTGCGAGACAGGGTTGTGTAAAGACACAGATCTGGGCAAGGATACAAGAACATTTCTGCAGCATTGAAAGTATCCAAGAGCATTGTAGCCTCCATCATTCTCAAATGGAAAAGTATAGAACAACCAATAGTCTTCCTAGATCTGGTCGCTCAGCCAAACTGAGTAATCCGGGACGAAGGACCTTGGTCAGACAGGTAACAAAGGACCCAATGGTCACTACGAATGAGATCCTTTGAGTTCCTTTGAGAAGATGAGAGAAGTGTAAAGGACAAACATCACTGCAGCACTCCACCAATCAGGCCTTTATGGTAGAGTGGACAGATGGAGGCCATTTTTTGCTGGGAGTTTCCAAAAAAGCACCTGAACGACTCTCAGACCATGAGAAGTAAAATCATCTGCCCTGATGAAACGAACACTGCACTATTTGGCCACAATTCCAAACGGTGTGTGTGGAAGAAACCAGGTACTGAGCTGCACTGATGTTTACCCTTCTTTACACTTCTCTCATCTTCTCAAAGAAACTTAAGTAATGGATAACTACTGAACCGGTATGTGTTTCACAAGTACACTTTACAAAATTGCAAAATGAGAAGCAAGCAAAAGCATGTATTATAATCTTAAATCAGTGAAATTTCACCGAAGGTGGTAAAAATGGAGCAGTAATCTAAGATGTTTTATTTCACCATATGATGGGTTTTCCCACATCCCATCAAATATGGACGCTGACAGAGGAACACCTTTGAGGCACACTCACATTTCACAGTGAAATCTGATTGGGCAGATCATATAACCATGTGCTGTGTCAGTTAATGTTGAACATGATGTAACAAGTAATGTGTCTGGACTTCAACATGCTGTAAACACTCTGCTGTAAACATGCTTATATCGTGTCAGTACTGGTTTAATATTATTTCACACTTTCTCCATAACAAATCAGAAGCAGAGATTTTCAAGCTGTGAAATGAGTCAATGAGAACGAGGCTATGAGAAAAATGCCAAATTTGGCCAAAAAGTGTAAGCTTTGACCTAGACACTGCGTTGTAATGGGAGGCTTATTGGAACTCTGTGTGTGTGCTATTTTTCCATTACATTTCTCTCAACTGCCAAGCCAGTGAACTACTTGTACTTGGCTGCCCAAACTTCAGTTGAAGTCCAGATCTGACCTTGATCATGAGCTTTTGAACTGCTATCTTTGCCATGCTTGCTGAGATGTTAATCTGGATCATCATCCCATTACTCCCAGCTGGGCTGAAATGCTCAATTACAAGTCTTGTTTTCACTTAGTGTCCTCACATTGTATCATTGTATCTTTCAGTCCAATGAGTTGGAACATTAGGTTTAGAAACTAAGGACATTTAAAACTAGGTTAAGAACATTTCTATCGGCACACAGCACATGATTTGTAAGAAGAAGAAAATCATGAACTAGTTAAGCTCTAACAGAAGAATCAATTTTAATTCAAAAGGTTTAAGCAAAGATCCTCCGCTTCAACCCTCTCTGGTTTAAAATCTTATAAAAACACGTGTCAAAGCAAAAGCAGGTTAAATTCCATTTCACCCTCACAAATGTTGTTTTTCGTTCAATCACTGATAATGAAGATTAATAACTAAGCACAATTCATAACTGCCTTAACAAATGTTTATGTTATTAATTACCAAACTCTTATAGGCATATCTGTTATGTTTAGGCCTACAACTTCTGCCACTGTTTAAAAGTTTTCAAACTTCCCTTCCTGTTTTGTTCTTTCCATCAGTCTGTCTTCACTGTCCCTCCATCTCTGCTGTCTCTCCCCTCTTTTTCCGTCTTCGAATTCATAATAGAGTCAACAGCTTGTGAAAGCTATGGTGTGAAACATGGCGTGAGGGCCTGAATGCTAGCTTGGATTAGCCGTGTGATCGTTGCCACGGTTAACTGTGAGGCCATTGTGGAACTAATGGGATCAGAGGGCCCGGCTCGTAGGGTGACGACAGCCTCAGATCACTTAACATAGTCCTTCATGCTCCTAGTCCCTGGCACTGTTAAGGCCCGTTAAATGGTTCCATTGCGATGGGCACGCTGCCAACACAAACTCGGAGGCAAAAGCCCATTTTCTGCCAGTTCCCAGCCTCTTCAAAACCCAAAACCCCGAGAAAAATCCGTGCCCCAGTGAATCTTTATTTTCTAAATGCTAAGCCTCCCTACTACACACACCCCGTTCACACACAGACACACAAGCCTTCAAAGCGAGCCTGCTACAGTGAGCTCCGATCCTAAATCTTCCTAGAGATTAGTGGCCTATAGAAACTTTTCTCTAAAGATGTGTGGCTGGCATCATGGCAGAAAACATCTCAAAAAATTCCATCCCATGCTTCAGAAACTTCAGAAATCTTTTTGGGAGGAAAGTCCAGTCAAAGCTTGGCAAAAACATCGCCCATTCATATTCTAACAAACGCTAAACAATGGCCATGATCAGTTTTGTGAGAAGGGTGCATAGCTATACGCATAATATCCTACTTACAGTTCACATCATTTTATCACTTATTTATGAACGTTATAATATTATTCACACATGAGAAATGTACTTAGAAAACATGAAGAATGTCTCTACAGAATGTATGTTCATGACATTGTGTAAGTGTTGAACACAGACAGAAAGGACATGGGCTATAGCCTGAGAGAAAGTGGAATAGAACATTATGTCCAATATTCCAATATATGGTTTAATGTTCTGCATTATGTCCAATATTCCAATATGTGGGTTAATGTTCTGCATTTCTCATTAGTGGGTCACTTTGATACTAAAAGTATGATTCTATGTAATGACTGTATGATATCTGTACTGTCCCCTTTGTATATCTGTGTGTAACTGTATTTAGAGATAAGCAGGAATATTATGACTTAGTTAGTTTCACTGTTCTGCATGGCTGCGTCAGTAGCTATCTGCTCCGGATTGCCAGGTTGCCACTAATCAGGGTATGATTCAGTGTAGTCCAGCTAGAGAGCAGCTGATGGATCTTTAGGTGAAGTCATGCTGTCTCTCCCTTGATGCGCATCATTGTAAATAAACTCTGTTCCTGATTTTTCATACTATTGGTCTGACTGGGTCTCTATTAAATCTATAGAGAGAGAGAGAGAGAGAGAGAGAGAGAGACACTCCACCAAAATGGACCAGGTGATGGGACTGAAGACTGATGCACTTTAAGATATATGCTGATAAGTAAAAACCAAGAAAAAATTATTCTTGCCTAGAAAACCTTACAGTACCTTACAGTAAACAAGGATTATTATTCACAGTTGTACAGCAAGTATAATTTACATACAGTGCCTATAAAAAGTATTCACCCCCCTTGGATATTTCCACTTTTACTGATTTTATAAATGGAATCTTGATCACTTTAATTTGGCCTTTTTACAATAACTGACAAAAATCCCCTCTTTAATGTCAAAGTGAAAGCGATTGCATAAATATTCACCCCCTTCAAGTCAGCATTGAGTAGACCTTTGGCCGTAATTAAAACATGGAGTGGAGTCTGCGAAGATAGGTCTCAATTAGGCTTGCACATCTGGATACTGCAATTTTACTCAATTTCTCTTTGCAGAACAGCTCAAGCTCTGCCAGGTTGGAAGGAGATCAGGTGATGTTTTAAAGGATTGAGCTCTGGGCTTTGACTCTGCCACTGCAGAACATTGTTGTCTTTAAACCATTTCTGTGTAGTTTTCCCTGTAGGCTTCGGCTCATTGTCACAGTAAATCTTCTCCCAAGTCATAGTTCTCTTGCAGACTGAATCGGATTGTCCTCCAGAATTTCCATATATTTTGCTGAATTCATTTTACTTTTACCTACAAGCCTTTCAGGGCCTGCTGTCAAGAAGTATCCCCACAGCATGATGACAAGCATACAGCATAGACAATGACTGGTAGAGGTTTCATTAACGCCTTATGAAAGAGTCAAGGTAAAATGGATCACTTCTGTTAAAATATAAAAATGCGTTACTGCAAATGTGCAGAGGGATTTTTAGAAGCCCAATGAAAATGAATCAATTTCACTGCTTCTTAATTAAAACGGTTTTGGGTAGTCATAAAGTGGTTGTTATATAGCCTAGTAGACTACAGATCTACTACGCCGCTCAGCCAACATGTGAGCATATGCCCATCACTGTGGTCTCAGCTCATTATACAGCTCTGTATAGAAAATGAATCAGTAGCCATAAGTATAACTAAGTATATATACTCTTTTGATCCCATGAGGGAAATTTGGTCTCTGCATTTATCCCAATCCGTGAATTAGTGAAACACACTCAGCACACAGTGAGGTGAAGCACACACTAATCCCGGCGCAGTATGCAGCCTGCAACAACAGCAGCGCTCGGGGAGCAGTGAGGGGTTAGGTGCCTTGCTCAAGGCAACACTTCAGCCATGCCTACTGGTCAGGGTTGTAACCTTTGGTTACAAGTCCGAAGCGCTAACCAGTAGGCCACGGCTGCCTCTCTAAAGTCGGTGTGTGCCTTGGCGTTTTCAGTATCAATAATAATTTATACACAGCATTTTAAAAATGATAACACAATGTCCTTTTGGCCTCTTCAACACACAGCGAGGTATCACTCTGTGCCAAACTGATGATGGTCAAGATGAGTGGTAGTAAACTTGAACTTGTGGCATTATTATGTCTTCAGCCTAAACTCGTGTGCCTTGTTTTGTAAATCAGGTTTATAGGCAAGGTATACATGTGTATACAAGGAATTTGGTCTCTGCATTTACCCATCCGTGAATTAGTGCAACACAGAGAGCACATAGTGAACACACAGTGAGGTGAAGCACACAATGAGCACACAGTGAGGTGAAGCCCACACTAACCCGCAGTGAGCTGCCTTGCTGCAGTGGCACTCGGAGAGCAGTAAACGCTGTATAGCTTTTATCATTCAGACACATAATTTTCCCTCAAATGTTTTTTGTAAGATAAATCTTGGTCCTTTAATTGTGTGAAGAAGGCAACACAATGTCCCCAATTCCATTTGTCATCTGTTTCTCTTCTTTCATGGCACTTGCACATGCTTTCGAAACACAAATGTGTGACACAAAGCATGAACACACCAGACTAAACTAAAACCAGAATAAAAATATTTGTATTGGTAAAGGCAGTTGGTCTTCCTCTTTCTGTTATTTACTCTCTTATTCCAACAAATTCCAGAGAGCATTTGCTTTATTTTGTGCACCCTGTAGATCTTGTTTACCAGTTCCCTGACAAAACACCCTATGAAACCTTTCTGACCGTTTGCGTGTGACTTTTCTATGCCCATTGAATGAGCAGCTTGTTGTTTTAGTCCTGTGCTTAACATAAACAGCCTTGTTTTTGTACACAGACCAAATTGGATTTCAGCCATATTGGTTCAAATTTGCCATGCCATTGCAGTCAAGTCTTTTTTAAAGAGGCCTCTGAAACCACAAGCATCCCATTAGGCCTTTGTTGTCCCCTGATGTCGCTATGCATATGTTAATGTTTGCTAATTGAGGGAGTTTGATGTGTTAAGAATGGCGTTTGGTTGTGGGAGGTCTATGCATATATTTCTGACCACACAGGATGAAAACACTTGATCTTGAACATCAAAGCCAGAGGGCAACTTATGAAATGGATTTTGTGTGTGTGGGAGAACATGAAATTATAGGTCCATCAAAAACAACATTCTTGGAATTGATTAAATAGTCTTTGTAAACCAGTGTCCAGTATGTGGGCCTATACTTTGTACATTTTGTATATTTGTTCCACTGGTTCAATAATTGAAAGTGACAATAGTAAATAGTAAGAGAAAGTAAATCAATATAACCCAATGACAGGCATGACAGCTTGTCAGAAAATTTTGAAGTATCACAAAATCTATGCTTGTGTGTAGTGCATCTGTCAAGTCAAGATCTGTCTGTCAAGATAGACATGGACAGGTGTCTGGAAGTGTGTTTTTCCTGAGAGACATAGACATTTCATAACTTAAAAGTGTGAGAAACGCCAAGAGCTGTGACAATAGCAAATCAGATATACCTTAAAAAATCTGAAATGAAATTGGCAGTCAGTTGTAAAACAGTGCTAGTCTGGATGCCAGCCAAACTGATGCACAGCCCGTTAGAGTTCATAGCACAGCAGGTCAAAGACCTTTCAAATTTGGGAAGCAGTTCTAGTGTGAAGGCCTAATCTAATGTTATTGGTCTGCATGCAATGCAGAGATCTGCAATTTAACTGCACTGCGTTTTGCATGTTAGTAAGTGGAATTGGAATTGGCCAAAATATATTGTATGTTTGAGCTACAGGTCTGCATGACTGCGATAATCTGAAAATTAATGGTTTGGGGCGTGTTGATTTAGGCCTACAAGTTTGTAGCCTACACTCCATTTCACTGTGGATTTAGAGTTGTTCCTCACCACAGTGAATGAAGGTTTGAGCCAGTTCTCCCGCGTTTTGTCGCGGGACAACTGTATCCTGAAATGACATATGGTTTACTGACCACTCGCTACACTTCGGGGTGGCTGCAGCTGTCCGCTGTGATTTTGTGTCATGCGTGTGAGTGACACCAAACCACTGGGAGCGAAGCGAAGCAATGGTCCCCCGGTCTCCGCTCAAATGAATATCAATCATGCCTGGGAGGCAAGTCGCACCTCCCCTTGGGTGTCCGTGGACTTGTGATTGGTTTGTCAGGGACCAACCTGCGAGTGCCGGCAAAAGCTGTTGTATCAGTGTCCATTCACTGACCAAGGGTGTCAGCAGGGACAACAATACGCGGCTGAATAACTAATGACCGCTATCCTTTCCGTAGGTCCTGAATAACCACAGCCAGTATTCTGAAAGTGGCTTTGAACGTGACAAGTAGCCTACCCTAGTAAAGGCTGGACAAGGAGTCCCTAACAGAAACAGTAGAAATGTTTTCATAAGTTTATATAGATCTATTTTCGAAAAGAAGAGAACGCAGGAGTTTCCTAAATCGTTTGGAATAGTTTACCTCCCTTATTGTTTTTATTTTGTGTCGACGTGCACTAGCGCAAGGAGGACACCTGCAAAGTGAAGACTGTCATTTCTCTGGAAAAGAGGAGCCAGTGCGTTAAAATGAAGCCTCGGATTCTAATAGTCTTTCTACTGTCCATCTGTTCCTGTAAGTGCTGTTGAATTTCTCCGTTATTTTATTTGATAAATTAGATTGTTGTTTGAAATTTGTGAAGTAGCCCAGTGTAGTGTAGGCTAGCAGCCCATATGCAGATGATGTTCAAGAAGCTTGATTTTACCCTGTTGAATTATCATTTTTATCCGCAGCCTATTATACAACACAAACAGTTCAGGGAAATGTTTCCTTAGTGGAACACAGGGACTTGTGTTCGTGATGTTTCTGTTTAGATAGCCTTTAATTGCAGGTCCGTACATGTTATGTTGTTTATTGTTCAGACAGAAGAATGACCTGCTATCATAGATTTACTATTTCATGGCCCCTGGTATGAAATCACAGTGTATCCATCCCATTCTAATATTGGCATGATGGCAAAGATAGTTACTGAAGAGGTACCCTGATGTATTGTTAAAACAATCATGTGGAGACCTTATTATAGTTTAATAACACGCGCCATAAAGTTTTACGCCATGGGAAAACTACGATTTACTGTGACATTGTAGAGGCTTTGTGGACTTACACTGTATGTCATTGCACTATTCTAAGGTTTAGATATTGTTAGGGGGGCTTAACATCGATGCTTTGAGGTAATGTTTTCTTTGTAGCAAGGCCTGACAACTAAGGAAATCGTTCATTTCTTGTTTGGCATGCCATATATTCACCTGGAACAGCTTGGATGTTGTGCTAACACGTTTTATTTCAGAACAAGGAAAACCGAACACATCAGGACCACAGTTAATGGCACAGGCCTATGTTGGATTGCTGAGAGAAGCATCCCTCTTTTACATTCGCAACCCTTTAATTAACACAAAACAAAATCTCATAAGGTTTAACTGGTAGAGGTAGACTTAAATTAATCTAGAGACAGGTGCATCGTCAGCATCCTTTTCTGATCTAAGCTGGCATGTCTTTTGTAATTAGTAATTTAAGGTAAACGAACTAATAGTACGAAAAACAAGGCCATGTTTCCACTTCTTGTCTGCAATTGTCCCGAAATGTTTATTCCTGCTGTGGTGCACAGGAATCTTTAAGCCTGAGACCGAATTAATTAGGCTATTTAGCATGTGTATGCAAATACGACATTGCGCAAGGCCTTTCCTCGTGTGTCTCCTTACAGCAACTTTAGTGTTGCATATTTGCCATAGTATTTACAGGTCCAATTATGGTAAATGCCAAAATATTAAAGACATTAAATATGACTACATTTGAGCCTACCCCACTTACTCACTAATAAAACATACTGGCCTGACAAACACAATAGCTGAATGTAGGCTAATTCAAGTTTCATGCAGTTTCAAACTGTGATTCTGTATGTTAGCCTTCTGATCCAAAGTCATGTGTAGCTCTTGCACTTTTGAAAAACAAGACTGATATTTTAATAGCTTGAAATCTCAAAAGTATTTTAGGGTCATGTAATCCTTTAGGATGAAGGTACACACCACCAGTATAGAACTTTTAAACTATGTGCATGTGCTTCATAAAAAGGCATAGCACTTTGGATTAGTTTTCATCCTTTACCACCTGGTCAAAAATAATCATTGTACTTAGACAAGTCTTAGTTTTAGTCTTAGTTTTTTGCTTTCGTAAACATTATCTTAACATCAGTCTGCAAGCTGGTCCTGGGTCTACATATGGGCCTTGCCTCGCAAATGAAATTCACATTCTCCCTTCCTCCAAAAAAATAAACAGGGTCGTGAAAAAGTATAACAGAAGGGAGTGGCCCTGGCAGTGGCCTTCCCACCACAGCAGACCGGAGATGGCCCCTCAGACCAGGCGCTGGTGACCTTTAGGGGAACAAGGGGGGGCCACATTGACCTTGCAGGGCATTAACCCTTAGAGTCCCCCTCCTGCTCACCACCATAGCAGTCCAAGGAAAGGGAGGGGAGGGAGGGACAGCACAACCAAAAAAAAATGAGTGCGGAGGAAACAATGGCCGGCAACGCACCCCCACCCTCTTTTACTGACCTGACCCTCACACCCTCATCTCCATAACACTGCCCGTGCCTTTCTGCTAGGCTGGCCAGATTGAAACCTTATTAAGGAGGCTGTGTGTGTGCGAGAGGGACACTGTGTGTGTGTGTGTGACCAAGTGTTTGTCAGGGGAACCCACCCCACCCTGCAGCTGGTTGCCCGTGACCGTGTCTACACACACACACACACACACACACACACACACACACACACACACACTTCCCCCCAGTCATGGCTCCAGGTCCCGTCCCACCCTGTCCACGCAGCGATAGGACACACCACTAAGCCTGACAAGACACCCCTCGGACTTAATCTAACCCAGCACAAAAGGGGCCTGAGCCTGGCTGGTGCGTGATCAAGTAGAGATGGGTGGGCGATGTCTCTATTCCAGCCTGGCTTATGGGCCATGGGGAGCAGAGTGCCCCTGCTGAAAGTACAATTATAGGGCCAAAGCGATGGCCTGAGCACAGCATGAATCTGTTGGGCCTAATCCAAATGAAACGGTTTTGGTTGGCTTGGAAGAATCCTGGGGGAAATTTAACTCGCCGCAAGGTGCAAGGTGTCATATAACTTCTACCAGGAATCATTTCCTTGGTTAAGGTTCTGAAAGCAGTAAGCATGAAATCCCCCTATATATCCAAACTGTCATTTTCACATGGTGACTTATACTGATGGACCATACGAGTCATACATAGTGGATCTTACATTTTGGGGGAGGCCTGGTTTCCTCTGATAAGACCACTTAACAGTTCAGTTTTAGTTCCATAACTGCCAAGCAAACAGGTCCACTTCTCGAAGACCAATCTGGTGTGACTGTGGGAGATGTTGTGAAACTGCCAGGCTATGGCTTTCTCTTGAAAGTAGCCATGACAATTTTGTCCTCCCTTGCAAATCCTCCATATCATGGGACTCATTTGACCACGCATAAAGAAGAGCACCTTCCCACTGTCTTGAGGAAGAAGCTGTTCAGATGTCTGTGACTGTGTCACAGAGCTTATCGATTTTACAGTGTTAGTTTATTATTTATTAGCTAATATTCTTTATTAAACCAAGTGTTTTACAGGCCAGAGAGATGCCTGAGGGGATTGTTTATATAGCAAGAACAGTCTCATCTTGAGGCCCACCCAGTTGGACTTAAACGTGATATTGTGGTTGTTCCTAGCAAATATAGAAATTATTGCCTCAGATCCATACTATGCCTAATTCCCTTATGATTCAGCTTGCTGAGAAGTAATAAAGCACACATTCAGGGATTCAGGCTTCGGGAAAAACAGTTGGTCACCAATCAGCAGCCTTAAGTCCTGAATGATACTCAGTGAGTGGCTACTGTGGACAGTGATGCACAGCGACATTCAAAGTCAGTGTGTATGTATCAAGCCCACCTGAAATATCACAGTTTGTGTGGGTTTTTATCAATACTACCCGGGAGAGCGGGTGATTGATCGAGCGGAGCTGTTTACTCAATCCCAACTCGATGGGCTTCCATGTCCGCCTGTGGCCCAAAGCATCCGTTATTTTAATTAAAACAAAAAACATGTTCCCATGGTGATTAAACCTTTAAGGTAACCTTTATGGTATTGGAGTAATTAAAGATAACAGCCATTAACGGCTTTATATCCTCACAGAGTGCAAATATAAAATCCTATAAGTGAGTAAATAATGGAAGCCCCAAAGATGAAAGCCAGCAGAACAAATGTCCACTAGAGCTGGGCTTAGTTATTACAGTACAATCAGATACTGCAGCACACATTAGAAGTAATTTAGCTGATCTGTCCACACATAATGCAACAGCTACATAAGCATGCTATAGCAGTACAGCTAAGACTGAAAACTGGGAGCCCATGTTACACTCTGTGGCACACACTTTTAAATATCCCAAAGGTGCCTGTGGTTGCTATATAAAGCAGAGGCCTGATACTCTTCACTTCAGTTCAGAGTATCATCAATTCAGTCACAGACAAATGAAAAGTTGGGGATTGAGTTCTTCCTAGTTTTCATTACGCTTTTTAAACATCATCATGATCCGTAATGTAATACAGTGTTTCTCAAACTTTTTCAGACCAAGGACCACTTAACCAATAAAAAAAACCTCACAGACCACCTCTAAAAAAAAAAAAAAAAAAAAGTAGACCTACTTCAACAGTATATTACACAACAGGCCTACTCACTGAACCACCTTGCTTATTGTCTTTGCACCTTGCTTATTGTGTCAGAGGATTCACACGATTTAAACTGGCATCACTTACATGGCAGTGTTGCAGAACTGTTTGGATTTACATACAAGTTGGTTCAATATTGCAAACAACTCATCTATATTATATTTTACCACGTCTGCTCACGGACCACTTGGGATAGCTTGCGGACCACAAGTGGTCCCCGGACCACACTTTGAGAAACACTGATGTAATATATATTGAGTACTGCTTGCTGTCCACACTCTCAGTCATAAATGGCTGGTTGGAAGTTTGGTGGCATGACATGACTTATGTGGTCCATATAGGATGTGGTGGCTCATTATGTGATTGCATTAATGGAATTCTGTGTCACCCCACTGGTCCTCATCCTTGTAATTAAAGACAGGAGTGGAAGCCATGTGGTGTCCTTCCCCATGCAATTGGAGATTATTGCATATTGATCCGACCCCAGGTTTGGCATGCCCTATAAAACCTGGCTGTTTGATCATCAGAAACAATCTAATCAAACCAATGCATATGGTCACTTTTGCTAAAGACCAAGAGGCTTTTTATGGCTGATAGCAATCTGTCCATAGTGGTCAATAGTTTAATTCCAAAAAGGCTTACATGGTATGATTAGATTAAATTAATGACCTAATAAACAACATCGTAACGTATCTTGCGATTATCAATTGCGCATTGAATTAGCATAGACCACCAACTTAAATGAACAAAACGCTGAAAAAAGCTTAAAGGAAGTGATAGCTTAATTAAGCCTCGTTAAAACCAATAGGCGGAGTCACAGAGGTAGCACGCGTTTGTTTCTCAGTCGGAAACGGTAGCATGTTTACAGACACAACTTTGAACGTGGCATATGCCCACTAATGACAATCAAT
Organism: Alosa sapidissima; assembly: GCF_018492685.1. Classification (NCBI taxonomy): domain Eukaryota; kingdom Metazoa; phylum Chordata; class Actinopteri; order Clupeiformes; family Clupeidae; genus Alosa; species Alosa sapidissima. The sequence continues at coordinate 15,884,345 of NC_055977.1, forward strand.
TGTTAAACAAAAGACTTTCGGCGCCCCCTGCGGCATCTACCGCAGCGTGTTTGCATAAGCGCTCCTCGGATAAGAGAGAAGGAGGCGGCGGCAGTAGTAGGAGGAGGGTGAGTTTAACTCCCATTACGGAGACAAAAGGCGCAGCCGCAGGGCACTCGGATTCACACCCGCCCGGAGACTCCTCTTTTCCCATTCAGCTCGTTCCAGTCCCCACCCCCAAAGTTCACAGTCGCTCATTGTTAAGCAGGAGCGTTGTAATGGATATAATAATACGGAAGAGAAGAGGAATGAGACGAAATGACTTTTTAGATGTTTATAGATTTGAAACTTATACATTAATATAGAATTACAAATGTATATAATAATAAAATATGTAGGACCAATTGTTGGTTCTGATGGTTCAATGGCAGTATATATCATTGTTAAGCCAGCATTTATAGGTAATATCATCTCCAAAGCAGTGAGGTTACATTAACTATTTTGCACTGCTTGCTTATAGCTTGTAGTGCCTCCTTGTATTCTAACACTATCTTCAATCTGTATTTGTAGATGTTAAGCTTCTCTGGCACATTAGTGGGTGGGAACAGCTGAGTTGAAGATTCACATTCACATTCTCATCTTATCAGTGATCAGCCTTTTGCTTGCCATGAGGCAAATAAAGAAATTCTGGAACACACTCAATGAAGGGATTTGCTTATGTTTGCCTTATCCTGTGTTCTCCAGAAGTCTTTCAGTCTCACTAGGGGCTGGGGTGGATGAGAATGAGTTTTTGAGCATAACAATACCCTGAAGTTCAGGGCCAAGCTCAGTGGGGACAATGGCCCAGAATAAAGTGGTGGGGGGATGGAGAGGTGACAGTTTGGGTGACCAGGGCCAGGCTGCTCTTCCAAAGCCTTCCTCCACCCTTCGCCAATTCTCCCATGACCTCCAGAAGGTGCAGGGTCACAGACTTGAAGATGAGGCTGGGTGAAGGGGGCTCCTGCTGAGCTGGACAAGCCCATTCAAACCTCCCCACCTCTCAAAAAGAAAAAAGCTAATTTATGACCCCCCCTTCCCTTTTTTTTACTGATGCTGAATTCATCCCTGAACTTGAGCACTCAATCACACAACCATGCAGGACACATAGATTTGAATAGGCCATTAGCATCCACCACAGTCTCTAAACTAAGCCAGAGAATACATCTGGATATACTTCAAAAGGGTTCTTTAATCAGGTTGGGTAATCACTTAGACACACACAATAACACACACACACACACACACACACACACACACACACCAGATTAGCCATACTATGGATGCTACTTTTGATATATAAGGCGCTTGTCATCTAAACAACTCAGATTAAGAGGCAGTGAATGCTTGCAAGAAGATACAAATGGAGGCAGCTTATAGCAGAAGCCCTTTGTTGATACATCAAAAAGTAATGGATCATAAAAAGGCTCACTGAAGCACTCACTGTTGTCACAGACACTGAGCCATTGAGCAGCAAGGGACTAGAGAATCTACTCTGAGCAGCCGCAATACATGCAGTCTTAAAGGAAAATTCCGTTTTTCCGGTTCACTTTAAGGCCCTTTTCTGGTTTGTTTTGGATTAACTAACTTTTCTGACTAATTTTGAATGGCCTTTGACTTCTCAAGGTGGCCGGCAATGGGCATACTGTAGTAGGCTACTCAAACATGTCCTAAAACAACCCTTAACGTTTGTTTTCAAAACTGTGCAACTCACCGAGTGGTTAGTTAGTTACCCTGAGAAGTCAAAGGCGATTCAAAACGAGTCAGAAAAGTCGAGACAGGACCAATCGTCAAAATTTCGGTGTCCACCACTCTAGTTCATCCAAAACAAACCAGAAAAGGGCCTTAAAGTGCTAAAAACCGGAATTTCCCTTTGATAAAACCAACTAAAATCAATATTTTCCAAAGGGTAGATAGATTGGGATCTATATATACTGTATAAACATCCGTGGACATTGAGGTGTAAATGGTCAAGGGATCAACTGAAGATATTGGAAATCAGGGCCAAATGTCTATCTCAGTAGGAAGTGAAGCATTCATCATTGCACTTGAAGCCTGGAGTTTCAACAGAGTGGAATGAAGTCAGAATCATCAAACAAGCGCAGATATCTACCTTATAATGTTTGCGTGAATGAAGTCAGTTTTTCTTATTTAATTAGTAAGTAACTTTTCATTGGATTGGGAGGATGAGTGTTTTCCTAATCCTCCCACAAGCATCCTCAACCATATATTCTGTGCTCAAGGTCCCTAATATTAACCTTCCCAGGCCATGTGCCATGTGTTCAATATATGGGAGTCGTGGCTGCAGCTTGTGATGTAACCTTCCCTCTCCCACAAGGGACCACTGAATTACATTAACACCCATACGGTTTGCTGGTGGACCTGAGAAAGGGAACTTGAGGAGGACGGAAAGGGGGCTGGGTAGGCAGTGAAACCTAACTAACACTGCACAGCTGAGCCAGGGCTGCATCTGCTGGATGTGACCTCATTACTGGGGGGGAGCAAACAGAGAATAGCCCATATCCTTAGAGTGGACCAGTGTGAAGAGAGAGGGGGGGAAACACTGGGAGAGATGGAGAGGTGTTGTGACCAGTCAGAGAGGAGAGAAAAAGAGAGAGAACTGTGAAATGTATATAGTCTTTCCCATAATGACATTGTAGAAGGCGCTCATGTTACATAGACGGATCTAGGAGAGGGTGAACTCGGGGCACCTAAATTGGTCTTGTGAGTAACATAGAGGCTACTGATGGAAAGAGACTGAGAGCACCATGTGGGCTCACTGTCAGCTGGGTTTGTGATGATGGTGTCATGTGAGATGCTGTTGAAGTCAAACATGCAGTAGGTGTATGTATGGCACACACAGTGAGTGTAGCAGTCCTCTCATCAGAGACCGTAAGGGATATCATATCATGGAACTCATATGAGATGAAGGGCTGTGATGTGTGCAGTACGAATGAGTCAGCTGCTTGTTCAGTGGTAGACAGAGCAAGATCAGGAGTTCAGGTTCAGGCTTCACCGGGATATTCTCATAAACCTTTGTCCCAAGTGTGGCCAGAGTCAAGGGCAGGAGTCATGTATTGTAGTGGACTGGACAATCATGTGGGGGGGGTGGGGGGGTGCCTAGAGCAGGTGCAGTCCGCTGGCCAGATCCTGCTTTGCATCCATAGTGCAAGTTCAAGAGTACTCCATAAACAAAGGACTCTATCAGCACCTCAGGCAAATCTGTGTCCCCCACACAACCCACGGCAGCTGGGAGAAGGGGAACGGCTATCAGTCTGGGTCAAGATGGGGCAGAGAGGTCGTCCCCAAATCTGGGGGACACCCTCCCTCCACCCCACCCCCACATGCCGCTCATGAAAAGCGGGTAGATGGCCCGTGTCGGCGGGGTCGACATTGACACAGGACCAGGGTGAGGCGGTGGCATGGGAAAGTCACCCCAGCACCAGAGAGAATGGAGAGGAGAGGAGGCGGGGGGATGATTAAACAGGGACGGGAGGGGGGGGGGGGCGGGCAGATGGCCCCAGTTTTTGGGGAAGAGATGGTGAAGGACCCCAGTGGTTGATGGGACATTTTTTTTTTCAGGGGGGAGGTGGGTGTTGGGGAGAGTGGTGAGAAAGACAGCGGGATCTCAGTGTCGTCACAACTCCATTGTTATCGACGGCGGCCTGATTCAATGGAGGGTCCTTTGGCCTGACCCTCATAACCTTCTTCAGGCAGATCTCCAGCATTGTCCCGGCCTCTGTTAGGCTCAGTGGCTGCTCTGCATTCGGCCCCATTGTGGTCAGGTTCGGAGGGGTTAGTCAGGATGGGCTTGGGGGAGGTGGGCTAGTTTTTTTTTTTTTTTTTTTACTATGGATGTGGAACTAACATAGCCATCAATCTGTCCAAGGGGATTGAATGTCAAGTGCAGTTCGGACCTGAAAAAGTTTGCCCTGAGGGGTCGGCCTGAGTGGCGTAACTTTATTGTGGGCCATGTCCCTTCATCAGCATGCTGACAAAATGTTTTGAGAGAGTAAAGCAGTTCTATACAACAACAGATGCCCGGGCAGCAGCACTGAAGTAATACAAGAGCTATGGGTCTACAGACATCATTGAACATACATGTGTACTTTGTGTTTTAGTATGAAATAGTTGTATCATTCACTTACACCATTGTTAGAATCACCATCATCAACATGAGGATGGACCTTCATAATGATTATGGTGAAAAGGAAGATGAAGATGAAAATCATATCAACAATTATGATGATGCAGGTGGTGCTGGAGATAAAGATGATCTAGGGTCAAACTAATGACAAGAAGGATCATATGGATGATGATGATGATGATGAGCACATTTGTGAATATTATCATCATCACCTGTGTGACGTTCCATTATAGTCATGTCTGCAGAATAAGAAGTTCTATTACATCAGGTAAACCTATGTAAAACATACCCATCACTCTTTCCTAACCAATCCTCTTGTTTGTTTTTCTCCCTCTCCCTACACAGATCTGTGCAATGCTTCAGAGTTGGCCTTCCTATTAGAACCCAATGATGTCATCGCCGTGCGTGAAAAACCCCTGATGCTGAACTGCCAAGTCGAGGGCGAGGGCCCCATCACTGTGACGTGGCGCAAGAACGGCGTTCCGGTGCCCACGGGTCCTGGCGCCCGAGCCCTGCTCATGCCCAACGGAACCCTTCTCATCCCAAGCTTCCAGAAGAGGCGAGACGGGGACGCCACTGATGCTGGGGACTACCACTGTGCTGCCCAGAACCACTTCGGCATGCTGGTCAGCCGCAAGGCCCACGTGAAGCTGGCATGTAAGTGTGTGGAGTTTAGGGGAGCATGATAAGGGCTGTGTCATGATTAAGTATAGTACATGAGAAGGGCTAAAGGCCCATTCACACCAAGAACGATAACGATAACGAAAGCTATAAATAAATATCGTTCTCGTTAATATGAATGACGACATTCACACATAAACTATAACGATAACGACATGAAGAACAATATTGTTGGGGATCACTTTCAGAGCGATTTTCAGAACGATAAAAAGCTAATAGCCAATCAGAACCCCTTGAATTTTAACCGTCACATTCATTAACACAAGGAGAGACTTTGTTTATCGTTGTTCAGTGTGAACGCTTTTATCGTTAACGTTATGGTTATAGTTATCGTTATCGTTCTTGGTTGGTGTGAATAGGCCTTTAGTCATGATTAGGGGAGCATAAGAAGGGCTGAGTCATGGTTAAGTATAGTACATGCTCTGAGTCTTTCTCTCTCATTCTCATTGATACTTGCACACTCTTGCTCACACACACACACATACATAAACATATAATATCTAGTTCTCTCTAACTGTCACACTATCTCTCTATCTCTCACACGGTCTCTATAACAAACACACACACACACACACACACACACACACACACACACACACACACACACACTCACTCGCTCACTCACACACACACACACACACACACACACACACACACACACACACACACACACACACACACACACACACACACACACTCACTTACTCACTCACTCACTCACTCACAAATACATATATATATATATATACACACACAACATATCACAGTTTAATCATAGCCATAGAAAACAAATCACTGAAGAACACGTACACATCTCTTATCAGTATATAATGTCCTACCGACTGTAGGCTTTGCCTCCCTCTCACTTGGACACACTATTGTAACACAACTTGCCCTTTCGTACAAACCTGGGAAAACCGCTTTGATCCTCTCCACAGCACTGCACCACAGGGGGTCCAGCTTCCATCAAAACAAGCTTTAGAATCTGGTGTAACTGATGTTGCTCCACAGTGTCCACCCGGTGGAGATACATGGCAACCTTTAGAGGGATACGTTTATCTCTCTATTTCTAGAAATGGGAAAGGAAATAATCTGAATGTTCCTTAGTCACTATGGTAGCAAGCACATAAGACACATAGAAAGATGGACAGAGAGAGAGAGAGAGAAAAAGAGAAAGAGAGAGAGAGAGAGAGAGAGAAATTTCCTCCCCAGTTCCCCTGCTGCCCTTGTCCAGTAAAACCAGAGGGGTTTGTGGGTAATCAGGCAGAATTATGGCCGTCACAAGGTGTTGCTCCCTCAAGGCAAGAGGGGTTGCCATGGCGATGCACTCACATTGGGAGAGCCCAGAGCCCCCCCCCCCCCTCACACACACACACACACACACACACACACACAGAGCTCTGGGAGAGCCCTCTCCACTCACACCCATTTATTGATTAAAGGAATGACCAGCTCTTTGGACACAGTGTTCTCAGCTGGTTCACCCCGCTGCTCATTCGAACGTAAAAAAAAAGCAGTGCCCTCTTCAAACAAATCAAATGGAGACAGATGATTTTGAGTAACATGATGAGACACAATTGATTTAAGACGTTTGAAGATGCTTGACTGTTTACAAACATGAAATCAGTTCTGCAGTCTAGTTTCATAGTGGTGCCTTTGAACTTCCCTCTTGGCCTAATATAGTGCTCGTTGTTTCATCAGGGATTCATTACGGTTCCAAAACAAAGTCAGTACAATTCTAAATAAGAAAATGTGTGAAATGGCCTTTGCTAAAGACGCCTTAAGTAAGTGTCCATTTCTAAACCCCACAAAAGGTAAACTCCACAAAAGGTATACCATCCCTTAAATGTTTATAGTGATTCAGGAGTGAGTCATATGCTTTTCCTATCCTTGTAGGGTAGAGGGCTAGAAGGTTTCTGTATCCTTATAGGCTGTCATAGCCATGGACTCTCTCAGAGAAAGATCTCTCTCTCTCTCTCTGTGTCCAACTGTCTCATCCCCCTTCTGTCTCCTCTCCACAGCCCTGCCGAAGTTCCACACTCACCCGGAGTCCATGTCCGTGAACGAAGGTGGAGTGGCTCGCTTTCAGTGCCAAGTCAACGGGATCCCCGAGGCTAACATCACCTGGGAGAGAGACCGCGTGTCCGTCAACACCAAGGACAGCAGGTAAAGCCTGGTTTTCATGTAAACACACACTCCAATCACAAAATGTACACAAGGACATTCATTCACTCATTCATCCTACAGAAATGCGTGCACACACACACATGCAGAGACACAGTATATGAACACACACACATGAGGTTATTCATGGATGCATGCCTATTTGATTACGTGGTCTGGGAGCAGGGAACTGTCAACTGGCTTTACACATTTTTACATTTTTTTAAACACACACACACACAAACACACACACACACACACACACACACACACACACACACACACACACACACTCACTGTCATGTGTTTTTCTCTGTGTGCAGGTACACTCTGCTGCCCATGGGCATCCTGCAGATTACAGGAGTGCGACGTTCCGATGCCGGCCTCTTCCGCTGTGTGGCCACCAACAGCGCCAACACGCGCTATAGCCACGAGGCCCAGTTCAACGTCACAGGTAAGAGCCCGTCTCCTGCATGCAAGTTTCCAGAATCAGAATCTGAATCGGGTTTATTGCCAAGTAGGTTTTCACATACAAGGAATTTGCTTTGGTCTCAATGTGCATGACATTCAATAATTAAAATACATAAAATACAGACATAAAACACACAATAAATAGACAACATGTTAGGACGAGACAGACAACCACAAACAAACAAAAACAAAACAAAGCGCACAAAGACACCGAGTTTCCTGCATGACCTGGGACACGTGGTATTGCTGACTGAGTCAGTGTCTCATTAGATATGGTGCTGCTGTTAAAATATACTTTATGTATGTTTATGCTTGTCTGTATTTGTTTCAAGACACTAATAAAGTGGACTTTGTCTCTCTTTCTCTTCAGGTGGTCCTCCCCGTGTGTACAAAGAGCCAGTGATTCTGTCAGGTCCTCAGAATCTTACCATCAACGTCCACGAGACAGCCATCTTGGAATGCATTGCCACTGGCAACCCTCGGCCCATCGTGTCCTGGAGCAGGCTGGGTAAGACTAAGGAAAACAGGCCACATCCCATTCCCCTTCCTCTTAAATGATCATAGAACTTTACAGACCAACAGAACTTTCCTAACCATATTAATGTCTGTCTTGTCCTATGTCAATGCATGCATGCATGTGTGTGTGTGTGTGTGTGTGTGTGTGTGTGTGTGTGTGTGTGTGTGTGTGTGTGTGTTCTCTAGATGGTCGCTCTATTGGTGTGGAGGGCATCCAGGTGCTGGGTACGGGGAACCTGATGATCTCCGACGTTACTCTCCAACACTCTGGTGTGTACGTGTGCGCTGCTAACCGCCCCGGTACCAGGATGAGGCGTACGGCGTTGGGCCGACTGGTGGTGCAAGGTAAGGGACAGCCACTTCTACACCCACATCCACTACAAGTAAAGAGTGGAAACGCTCAGGGACGTGTTTCCCAAAACCATAGTTGCTAACTAAGTAAGCAACTTTGTTGGTTGTAATGCAATTTCCCATTGCCAACCAACCAAGTTGCTAACAGGTTAGCAACTATGGTTTTGGGAAACACACCCTGAGGAAGAGAAAACTCAGAAAAACACTCAGACACGCTCTCTGCTCCATCCATGTGTATAACCACATGTTTTGATTCAGTAATTATACTCTCCGATTCAGGAAATGATGATGATGATGATGATGATGATGATGAGCAACTGCATCTAATTTGCCAAAACACAGGGGATGACTTACACTTAAATTTGTAATTTCCACCTTTGTTTTAAAAAATCCTTTTAGAAATTCTCACAACACCTGTCACTTTGTGAAGACACAGCAGCGCATTGAAATGTGTTAACTCACAGCTCACTGAGCCAGACTGAACTTCTTCTGTCATCCATTACAGAAGAGTAATTCCTAGCTGTAATGCAGATTCAGGATGCTGTAAAAAAAAGTCTTCAGTGGCATCAGTGGAATGAGATGATCACAACATGGCCATTTCGTCCCCTTAGAATTATAAAGTTCTATCTACGTTCTGAGTAGTTCTGAGATATTGAGCTTCAAAGTCTTAGAATTTCTTAGAGTTTTACTGATAAACGGAACAAACCACTTTAGATATAATGCCCAAAAATGCAAACAACTACAAGAAACACTTCACTTCACCTTCACAATAAGAATATGAATATGCCAATAACTCAGTTTTGACAAAAATGCCAGATAGCACCTTATAATTCTAAGGGGACGATTTGTCTGACGCTGTTGAAATATTTTAGCAGTTGTGGTCAAACAACAAAACATAGTGACTATGAGTTGACCAATCTATTTTTCTTATTTTCTGATGGTAGTTGGTTCACAGCATCAAAATATAACCTCTCACCTGACCAGTCAGAGTGAGCTTTCTAGCAATGCTCTTTGCTCCCCCCTGTTGACTGAGAGAGGTCCCTGTCCCCTTTCTGTCCCTGTCCCCTTTGTTGACAGCTGGCAGTCCATGACACAGACAAACATGGCAGTAGACATGAGTGTGACTGTGTGTGTGTGTGTGTACTGTTTATGGTGTGAGGGGAGGGGAGAGGTCTGGTCAGCTGAGATGTAGAAGTGGGCCTTAATGAGAATGGGTGGGTGTTGGGCCTTTGGCCAACCAAGGAGAAATAAAATATCGGATTTGGACCTGTGTCCTGGATGGTGATTGGTCAGGGGGGCTTGAAAGAGAAAGTCAATACCCCCCCCCCCCCAATCACCCCCACCCCCAAACACCTTGGTGTGAGACCCCTGACTGCCTGTGTTTTCTAATTACCAGTGAGGGTGGCCTCCATCTGGTCAGGGTTGGGTGGGGTAGGGGGGTGGAGGTGGAGGGGGGGGTAGTTTTGATGATGTGGAGGTGTCCCCTATCCATCTGATGACATTGCACATCCATCATGCAGCAACCGTCCATACATGTATTTCTCTCATTTTTTATGTGTGTCATTAGCTCAGTTTGATTGGATATCTTGTGGGTTGTCTCATTTCTCAAGGGTCATGCCTTGTGTTTGGTGTTCAACATTATTTCTGTTGTAGAGCCAGAATAGCATGATTATTGAATGTTAGCAGAATGAGTTTGCATTTGGGAAAGATGGTTGGCTGTGGCTCTGTTAAAGGTTGGATTGCCATGTCCTGACAAACAGTTCAGACAAAAAGTACAGTGTTTTGTAAATGAGTCAATGATATTACACAATCTTTAAGCGCCTGATTAAAATCCTCTCAACAGTTCAGTTTAGTTCGGTTCCTCATCTGAAACAAGCACACACTCTATCAGTGATAGAGGGTCAAGGTTTTAGAGCCTAGGGCACTTTAATGGTCCTGTGTTTCTGTTTTTCTGTTCGATCATTAAATTTGGCACCCAGCTGGGTTTTCCTCCACCCTCTTCCCCCTGTGTGGGGCTTTTGACCTGATCAATCAATACCTTACCCTATCTGTCTTTCACAAGTGGATTGACTCTGAACACTTTTGGGGAGCCAATCTTTAATGTATTCATTAATTTATTGATTGACTTATTTTGGGGGGTAGTGAGAGAAACAAAGAAAAAAAATACTGGTCGATTGTTGAGGGCACGAAGTCATTTGGTTTAGTTTTGCATCCAATATCTTTCATCACAGACAATATGATAGAATTACCACGCATCAGCTTTGACCCATCCCAAAAATCTCACACACATTTCATCTTCACAGCTCAGTTAGCCCTGCATCAGCAAAGCTGATATCAGCATCTTGCTCCTTTGCTTGAAAACTTCCTTGCACGTGTGCTTTTGCCAGTCAGTGTTAACGAATAGCCCTCCACAGTACACTTTAAGAAATGGCTGCTGTAGTTGCATGACACTGCATGCTGTGACCTCATGTGTCATATGGTTCAAACTGTAGCACTGCACATGCTCCATATTGTTATTACATGGGCCTGTGGGAATCCATCCGATTTCAGAGTATCACTTTGCAGTGTGAAGTATGACAAACCTAAAGCCAAGTTCAAAACTAAGTCCAGTGGACGTTGTTCTGTCATCTGTCTCATGTCCACTGTGAGGTTAGCAGAGGCCAGACTGCGGGCCTTGTTGGGTGCTGATGGCCTTGGTTTGTGTCGGTCATCTTGTGTCGGGCCTGTATTATTGTAGTGTGTGTGCATAATGCATGTGCTACCAGAGGTCTAGAGAGGTCCACTGTTTCTCACAACCTTGCACTTCACCCTTAGACAGGCACACACATACATATGCATCTTCCCTCTGGCCTTGAACTAGGCAGGACATGGTCACTTTTTGTCACCAGCTTTGTTTCGCCGGCCGGTGCAGAGAACAGATGCAGACTTGGTCAGAAGACAATAGAGGCGAGAGGAGAGGGTGACGGAAGAGAATAGAGTTGGTCTGTGTGTGTGTGTGTGTGTGTGTATGTGTGTGTGTGTGTGGGGGGGGGGGGGGGGGGGGTGGTGGTGGCTGAGGGTCACGGTGGGGGAGTGAAGGATGACCCATGACCCCTGGCTCCTCACCTTTGACACCTGCCCCAGTGGGCTGCCGGGGATGCCGGTCGAAGAGGGGCTGGAGAGAGGGCGGAGCCCGATTGACGGACAGGGATATGAGAGAGAGCGAAAGGGGAGGAGTCTGACTTAATTGATGGGTCTCCAGTGAGAGAGATGACAGAGCCCCACCCCTGAACTCCACACACACACACACACACACACACACACACACACACTCTCCCCTCCACCCGCCAACCCTATCCCCGTATTCCTCTCATACCCCCAGGACTCCGTTTGTTGTTTCCACAACGTCAGAAAGGGGGAGGGGGGGGCAGTTGTTCTCATCACAGCTGGTGGTCAGCCAATGTTGTGTTGGGTGGGTCGAGGGCCATTGTGTGTGCTGCCTGCACTTTACTGAAAGGACCCCCCCCCCCCCCCCCCCCCGCCACCTCCTTTCTCTCTGTCTTCACAGACTCCCCTTATTTCAATGTTCTTTTTTTCCGCTGTGAAACATTTTCATATGAAAAATGTGAGGAGGGATATATCATGCTACCAGGCCTTTAAGATGCAGATCACACAGCTGTCACAGCAGCACAGATAGGGGGTTCACACATCACAAGCAGCTGGGGCAAAAAAAAAGCATTTTTGACTAAATGTGTCAGAATTCATCAAATAGCTGTCAGGGACTGCTTCACAGAAATTATTCATGGGTGTCAAAAAATATAGCAGAGATGTCAGTGAGTGAGTCTGACAACCTGAAGTACCACTATTAAACACATGTGTGTGTGTGTCATACCCTAGTCCTTGACATGCAGCTCACATGTTTTGCATATAACATCAAAGCAGTTTTTTAAATGTTGCGAAGACATGCAGATACAGATCTAAGCTTTCACTCACAGAAGGCCATACATACATACATACATACACCATACATCAATACTTTATTTGCCTGTTTAACACAGCGAAGCCCTGCACAAATGTCTAAAATGCAATCGTGGTGACCTGTCCTATCACACTCAAGGTCAGATCTAAGACCCTGTCCAAAGAATAACTGATCAATACACTGGTATGGCCTGGCTGATGTATGGACAGCAGGCCTGACAGTTTGATCCGGGGATGCAGTTAGACAGGCAATCAGTTGAGGGACTGGACAAGACAGCAATCCCCACTGGAGCTTTCTCTCTCCCACACACACACACACACACACACACATACACACATACACACACACACACACACACACACACACACACACACACACACATACACACAAACACTTTCTCTCTCTCTTTCTCTCTCCCTCACACACTCACACAAACACACACATACCCTTTTTGTCTCTCACATACATACACACACACACACACACACACACACACTCACACACACACTCATACAGCACACACACACTCATACAACACACACACACACTCTCTCTCTCTCTCTCCCTCTCTCTCACAAACACACACACACTCTCTCTCTTTCTCTCTGTCTCTGTGGATGCTTCTCTTTTTGTCCTGATTGTGTTTCCTTATTTCTTATAAAAAAGAAAAGGCTTCTTCTAATGGCAGGCATTGGCATGGGCTGTAACAGGAGAGGTATTGCATGCAGCTGAACTCTCTGTGAACCAAACATGGATGTGCTTTATGGCGTGATGCAGTGATTCTATTTTTAGCCTCCCCTCAATCAGAAGAAACCTAATCCAGAGGCGAGAATGCATGTGGCATGTGCATACATCGCACATGAGGGATTATCATGTTTGCCATATCGCTCTGGTCTGTAAACAGACACAAATCCTCTGTGTCCTGTTGTTCCACAATAAGGACAAACATGGTCTATGGCTTACATGGAGTGTGGTGCTATGGTTTGCATGTACATAATTGAAAATATGATCATTTATTTCCATTAGTTCTCATATTCTCTCCTTTGTCCTCTGTTATTAGAAAAGGGACAAAGAGAGCACAGCTTCATTCTGAACAGCTGATAACTTATTATTTCTCTCTATGGCTCTTACACTGGCATCCTGATTAGTGTGATCTTCTGAATGCTAGGTGTGACTGGTGAGATAGTGAATAGCAAATACTAGCGGACTAGCATTTATGTTTTGAGTAGTGGAGATTGATAACACCACACACACACACACACACACACACACACACACACACACACACACACACACACACACACATTCACACACACACACACACACACACACACACACACACACACACACTTTGAGTTTCAGATGTCCATTCAAAGGTTTGGGGAGCTGAGGTGACCCCCAGTTTAATTCAGTCTGACAATGGCCTCCTATGCCTGGCCCCTCCCTACTCCTCCTCCTCCTCATCCTAACCCTAAACCCTAAACCCAGCCAGCTCTGGCTCACAGGAGCAGCTCCCACTCATTTACATGTTCAAGTGCATTCTCACTCTAACAGACCCCTCTATAGGCACACATAAGCCAATAACAACATGTGTGCACTATCTATGTGCTATACCAGCCTTGGCCTGTTGTGGCTAACTATTTTGGGGGAAATCTTTGAGACATAGTCCAACAACATTATTGACATTATCATCGTCAACAACATCAAGATCAACAGCTGCAGTAATGATTTGATTTAGTGTTTTAATGTGTCATTCCTTCATTTCCAATGAGAACACAAATCTCCATGTTGTCTGAATGTGACCACATTTTTAACAGCTCAGCACTTGTAAATGACAAATACACCCTGCAGTGTCTTCTCATTTTGTTGGCCCTATTAAACCCAATCTAGCACACAATCAACCCCAACCACCAAACACAAGACACAGGAACCGTCCCTAAAGCCATCTCTCTAATGACCTTCCTCAATTATGGATCGGGACGATCCATATTTTGTGTCGTGTCCTCAAAGAAATTGGGCCTTGTGGACTGGGGGACCGTGAAGCCGGGCCTAAAGATCTTTGCCTGCATTGATTAATGAACCCCTATTGAAATTGGCCGTTCTTCATACGACCCTTGACCTCTCCCCACATGTCCCACCACCGCCACACCAATCCATCCCTTCCAAAAACCCCCCATCTTCCCAGGGTTCAGGGATATGAGAGGTATGGGGGTGCTTGCGGTTGGTGGTGGTTCGGGATCGTGTCAATAGATCTATGAGATGCGAGGGGATCGGGGAACAAGGGGGGGACAGAGGGGGCTCTACATATATGCACGGCCATTGTGCGGCTGTTGATGGAGTGTCATGCGGAACGTTGAGCCGGCATCTGTCCCCGCTCTGGCTGAGGCGAGGCGAGGAGAGGGGAGGGGAAGGGGATAGAGGAGGTTGGAGGATGGGTCACTGGAGGAGACAGACTGGGCTTATTAAGGGACCAGGGGTGAAGTTCAAGCTGCAAGAGATAAAAGATGATTTTGGGGTGTTTTCTGGCGAGAGATGAAGGGCCTCAGGTTTTGCTTTCAGTGAATGGAAGAGACATTATTTGTAGTTTGGCTCCAAAATGACCCTTTGTAATGCCACTTCTACTCCAAGTGATACTGATTTGAAAAGCTACTAAACAGTACCAGTGAAACCAGTGGACTCCACTACTGTTCTTTTAGTGTTTCATTTCAGTTTCAAAAGGACATTTTAATCCTAGATTGTTTTTGCATGCAACATTCTATGCATATCAAATATATCTATAGAATTGCATTAATTGCATACAGTTGATTAGATCTTTACACATACAAAGGGGCTCATTTTAAAGTCACACATGTTAGAGGGAGCAATGAATAAAGTTGTAACCTTGCATCAGTGGTCACTCTGAAATCCATCTGCCATGGTCCATATTGTCATGTTGATGCTGTCCATGGTCATTACCATTGCAGTAATGCTATCTATGCTCTACAGTGCCACCTATGGTGCAAAATAGATATTGCAACAGCAGCTTGCCTTCAATGGTGTTGGCTAATTCAAATTTCTTTCATTTTCCCCCTTTCTTTCCTCAGCTCCTCCTGAGTTTCTGCAGTGGCCGCAGTCTGTGTCTAAACCACTAGGTGGCAGCGCTGTGTTCTCCTGTGTGGCCCAGGGTGTCCCTGAGCCTCACCTTATTTGGCTGAAGAATGGCAAGATTCTGACTCCTGGTGACAATGTCAAACTCACCAACAACAACAGGTGAAGAGCTGATACTGTTTATGACCTTCATACTCCAAAAGCCAAGCTTATTCACAGAGGAATTTAGTGATATGTATAGTTATATGACCATATGAAAATACTCAACTTGATTAGACGCACATTTACCATCTGTTTTGGGGAACAAGCAGTTGTTAAAATATTCTTGGCGAGATAGCATTTTCTTTGCTTGGATCACTGGAGGTATATACCTACAGTAAGGGATATTGTAGGTAACAGTGACATTCTTCTCTTTAAAACAATACCTACATTTGACCACAGGGTGGCAGTCTATGACAGCTCTATTTCTCTCAGTTTCTCTCAAAGCCGGATGGATATCTGTTGAAGTCATTTGAAACATATGGAGCATTAAATGTATTTATTGCATCATAAAAAGTATATCGTAAATCATAGGACACTTGTACATTATATGTATCCCCATTTCCCGGGTGCAAGAGGAAACACAAAGTTTAAACACATTGTTTTTAGCCCTTTTCCTTTTTAAAACACATTTCTTCTGTTGCTTCAGCACCCTTGCCTTGACTCGCATCACCTCTGAGGATGAGGCGATCTACCAGTGCATTGCCGAGAACAGCGCCGGCACCAACCAGGCGAGCGCACGGCTGGCGATCTCTCTGGCCAAGGAGCTGCCCGACGCCCCGGCCGGCCTCAAGGCCACTGCGCTCTCCAGCGCCTCGCTGCAGGTGTCCTGGACGCAGCCGCCCGCTGAGGTCACAGATGGAATCATCGGATATGTGCTGCACATCCGTAAGATCTGTGGTAAGTGTTGCTATGATCAAAAGCCATTGGTCCACAAAGCAATATGGCAGTATGCAGTAAAATAGCCTCCATGTAAGAATTTGATTCTGTTATTGATGATGATATAATAATAGGTTATTAGATGTTGGAAAAATAGTTTTTTAAGCCCATCTTGCAGATACAGTATATTCCAGAGTAATACTACAATGTCTGGTTTCTAAACTGGGTCTACTGTTGTAGCGTTAGTGTGCACCTCTCAAAAGGTTGTTAGTTCATAATAATAATAATAATAATAATAATAATAATAATAATAATAATAAGCTTTATTAGTATAGCAACTTTCATACACAGAATGCAGCTCAATGTGCTTTACATCTGAAACAACATCATGACATCATGAGTCATTGCCATGCCTACAGCTGTTAATGTACATGCAGCAGTGTGACATGTATGATGTGGGATCCATTTTCAGAGCCAGACAGCAAGGAGCTCCAGGAGGCTATCAGCAAGACCACCTTCCAGCATGACCTGACAGACCTGGACCCTGCCACCACCTACTCCATCTACCTGAAGGCCTACTCTGCTCTGGGGGCCAGCTCAGCGTCCAGCACTGTGGTGGCTACAACACTAGGGGGAGGTAGGGAGCCGTGCACTACCCTTTCTACAGCACCACATTAGATGGAGATGAACTCAATCAAAGACTATGGATAATGCATCCTCAGCACTTAAAGCAATATTCCAAAGTCCAAAGTCCACATTTCACAGACTAATTGTATTTAATTTATTGTTGACTAATTGCATGCAGTGATTAAGAATTATTGTTCTATTATGACCCCTTTAGCATTTAATGTTATAATATGTATGTAATATTTGTGCGCCTATTCTGCTAGCAGTTTTATTGTAATGACAGTCTACTCTCATTTCTTTAGTGAGCTAATATCGTCTTCTCCTTATCTGCATGCTTTGTTAAATACCCATTCTAGCAGTGTGCTTGCGGTTTTTGTCATGATGAAAGAAATTTATTATGAAGATGAGAGAATTAACGATCCATCCCATTTGATCCCTCTCCCATTTGATCCACCCCCCTCGCTCTCTCTCTCTTTCTCTCCCTCTCTTTGTCCCCCTCTCTCTGTGTGTAATTTACAGTGCCCAATACGCCAACCTTCTTCACGAAGGTGCTGAACTCCACTGCGGTGCAGGTGCTGTGGGAGCTGCCCAGTAAGACTGGCAAGGCCGAGGGCTTCCGACTGTCCTACCGCAGGGTCCCCCATGGAGAGTTTCAGGGGCCTCTGCAGATGCCTTGCCACGCCAATGCCCACACCATCACCCATCTAGGTGAGAGCGGGCATGCTGTTAATTTGTGGTGTGGTAATTGAGTCTGTGTATGACTGATTCAATTAAATTGATCTGAATAGGCTATTACATTCTCAATGTTATAATAAAATACTATTAGCTTTTGCCCATTTATTATACACATATAATTTTGAATACCTTACCTTTTGTAGTGCTTCTCATTCACTGACAGAGGAAGGAAAGGAAGGAAACATGCTGTGTCATGTTGCATATGGTTCTTTTATGTGATAATGATGACAAGATGGCAGTTCATTATTGCATTTACAGCCCAGGTTTATGCAGACATCTTGAATATAGCAGGACAAGGGTATTTGAGTGATGGGTGAGGAGCAGAGGATTCTCTGCTTGTGTGGCCTGGAGACTGGGAGCTTTTGTTTGTTTGCACTGTGCTGCTGCTCAATAATCCTGTCTTTCGGCCTCTGTCAGATGCCAGGGTGTGACTGGCATGGAGAGCTGATCATAATGTCTCCCTCATCCTCCTCTCTTAAATCTATTGTGTCTTATTCACTTTTGAATATCCCAACAAATATCAGTCTGTTTTCATTTGCATTCATATGTGTACTGTCTTCCATTTAACTGTTAAAGCTCATTTAAGCTTTAGAATGCCAATACAAATTGCTTGGATTACTGTCCATGGCATTCAGTTAAAAAAGCAGAACATGAGCAGATGCTATGTAGCTGAGCCAGCTAGGAAGGATAAACATCTAAATTAGCATTCAGAGAGATGCTTTGAAGTAAGTTTTGAACAGTGACAGAGTAAGTTTCAAAGAGTCAGAGAAAGAAGGAGAGAGAACGAGAGAAAGAAAGAGAAGGAAAGTACACTGATGGAGATGCTTGTGTGGGAAGAGCCAGATACGAGCACAAAGGGAGAGGGGAAGGTAGATGGACTCTAGAGGTGAGACATGACAGCAACAAAAAAAATATATAATTCAAACTTTGTTCAGTGTCATCCAAACGAATCAATAGTCCCCTGTCCACTGCGCTTTGTCCCACAGGCTCAATATCTCCTCACTTCATACCTGGCCGTACGTGATGTGAATCTATTATGGAGGACCGCAGAGCTCTCATGGAATAACTCCTCTTTTCGTGCGTCTCTTGCAGAGCGAGGTGCTGTGTACGAGGTGAAGCTGGCGGCCTACAACGGCAACGGGGAGAGCGACTGTTCCAAGAGGCTGGTGTCTCTGGCAGAGGATGGGACCAGTGCCAAGACTAGCAGTGGTGAGAGTCTGCCTGGGGTTGGAGACAGCAGAGAGTCGCAACGCATGAAATTGGGTGTGAGGGAGTGATTTAGTGCAGAGGAGGCGCCATCCACAGCTGGAGTCACAAGAGTTGTAAAAATAGATACGTTGCATGGCATTGCATGTGTGTGTATGTGTGTGTGTGTGTGTGTGTGTGTCTGTGTGTGTGTGCATGAGAGCATATGTCTCTGTGGGTGTTCGTGCATGCATATAATCACGCTCACCGTAATTTCTTTCTTATGACAGGGGAGGTCATTTAATTTGTCCTATCCTGTACTTAGTGATTCATTCCTCAGTGTGACTCTGCACCACACAGTGTCAGTGAATGATCATCTCGTGTGTGTGTGTGTGTGTGTGTGTGTGTGTGTGTGTGTGTGTGTGTGTGTGTGTGTGTGTGTGTGTGTGTGTGTGTTTGGTGCAGAAGGAGAGACCCAGTGCAACTGCAGACAGGGCATGGAAGGCTCCATGGGTGGCATTGTGGTGGGCATTCACATTGGCATGGCCTGCATCATCTTCTGTGTGCTCTTCCTCATGTTTGGATACCGGCGCAGGTAAGAGGCATCTCTGACTCAAAATCACTCTTTCTTTAAAATGTATTTACTTATTTATTCGATAGTATTAGATACCATATGCATAGACAAACTGAGAACAACTGTCTGTTGCTGTATTATAGTGTTTATAGCTATAGCTATGCTGCTAATTTGCGGCACCTGTCCATAGAAAGGGTTTTTGTGAAAATAGACATCACTGCACTTTCTTAGTCACTCTGAACCATCCTGGCATAAACTCATCCAATTTTGTTTACCCAATTATGATTTAACAATGCAATTCAAACATATGACTTATGCAGAGCATGGTTATGAAATTGAAGCAATGAGTCATACTATAAACAAGACAGAGGGAATTTTCAGTATAAAAATAAATATTTTTTTTGAGTCATTTTCAGTACAGTTTGTAGAACCCTTGCAGTGGGTATGATTTTCCAATTGTGAGAGCATGGATCCTGTCTCCAGTTTCTTCTGTAGGAAGGGGACCCAGGACAGTTGGTCAGTGCCACGGGGGGGCGATGGTGGACACCACACTCAGAATAACGGGGTACCCAAACCAGGGGTGACCCAACCGGCTGAAGCCATTGAGTTAGTGCCTCAGGTAAATATAGGCAGACATACACACACACACACACATACACACACACACACACACACACACCTAAACCCAGATACACATGGAGCCTGTAAGTATGAGCAATCCTTCAAAAGACTGCCCTGATTTGATCATCTGATCTGATCAAACATGACTACTAGAAGGTTTTTTAGTTCCTATAGTTCAGATCACAAATCACACAGGTTACTTGAGTTTATAGGGAATCAAATGCAACTTTTAAAACGACACTTACGTACACTTTTGAATTTATTGCACGTTTGTGAAATAGAGTAACTGGAGGAGCCTGTTGCACATAGCACACCAGAGTCTTTCTATATAGATTTGACCTTTACGGCTCTTACTCATGCCTTTAATCAATGAAGCCCTGACAGTTTCTCCATCTCAGCCTGATGGCCTCCAAGCCTTCCATGTGCCCCTAAATGACATGTTACCTCAGACCAATTTAATAACTAGTGACACTGGTGATTGATCACTACAGGACCAGCGGCAGAAATCAGTGTATGGCAAAACAGCTAATGTTGAGATTGAGAGCTAAGTCTGAACAAGCTGATTGGCACTTGAGAGCAGGAAGCGATTGATCGACTCTGATTGATGTGTTGCTGATTGAAAAACCCTCTTCATGTCTCTGACCACATCTCTTCTGATCTCCGCAGGGTCGTGACCCCACGAGCCAAGGAGGTGCTCCAGCAACTCGCCCAGGGCAGTGTCACGTTCTCATCGAGCAGCACCCATCTAACCTGCCTGGCGCAGGCACGGGCACTGGCTAGCACTAACCCCATACCCTCATCCCTTAAAACGGTTTGCCCCCCCTCCCCTCCCTTCACCTATGGTTCCTCCACATGGCCTGCCCACCAAAGCCCTATACCCCCCCCCCCCCCCTTAAAGTCTGTCAATGTTAGCCACGTCTAACTGTCCGTAACCAAAAACTGCTGCTAAAGTAGAGGGGATTGATATGACCCCTGCCACAGGCTGAGTTTAATGATGACTTTGAGGTCTTCTTCTCTAAGCTTCATTAGACTCCCATCACACAAAAAAACTAAAACATTGGTGTCTACGCCCCTCTCCCTATGAGCAACCTTTCCCTAGTTCCTCTCTTTAAACCAAAGCTTTACAAAGCCTTTATGATCTGCCTGCCATGTGTGCTTTTGTCCATGTATGTTAGCGCTGAATGTTCGCCTTAGGAGATATTAACATGACCGTGACACGTGTGATGCTCGGTTACTAAAAAAATTATTTCCCATATGCTGTGCTATGAAGAAGAGGACAGCACAGTGCCGTTCAATACTGAGAAAAGCTATGTAATATTACCATAGGACTTTCTGCTTTAACCAAAACTTTCCCTTCAATGCAATGGTGTCCTGTGATAATATTATGTACCACTCTTGCACTACGATGGTTAAACCCTAGTTGGAGCCAAATATTCAGACATACTAGGGAGTTAGAAAATGTATAGATTTCAGAAGTTGGGGACAGGTGCTTGTTTGACTGTCTCCTCATGTGTTTGGCCTTAGCTCTGCAATACCAACAGATACACAATGCGGCCTTTGACTGTAGCCTTGCGAAAAGTGTGAGTCTGATAGAGTTGATTGTTGCTTTTCACCGTGTTAGCCTCGAGGCAGGCCAACTCGGAGGAACCGTAGAGGCAACCGTTTGCTCCTAAAAGCCCCTTAAAAAAAGAGTCCTTTCCCCCACACCTTTCCTGCCTTCTGGCTCGAGTCCTTCCCCAAAGTTCCATACAATACCTCCAAAGATAGCTACCTCAGAATGTCCGAGCCATAGTTGAGAGCAATGTTTGCCTGCTGCTGTTTGAGCAAGCCTACCTCAGCCAAAAAGAAAACCCTGAAAATAACCCTTCCTTTCTCTTCACGCCAAGCTCCCTATGCCCTCCCTTCCCAAATTCCCCCGTGCCCCCTCCTCTCCTACCTACCCTCCTACCCCCCTACTCAGAGTGCCACAGCCAGTGTTCCGTGCCAGCCAGTGCCGATGCCCATGCTCAGTAGCCCATCAGGTTGACTGCCATGGAGAGTGGGACCCTGGGCTCAGAATGTCCACAGCAGCCGTCCATCACCCCTGTTGACCTCCTCCTCCTCCGATATTCTTCTGCCTTATCCAAATATGTGCCATGGATGGATGTCTCTCTCACGCAGAATATTTTTTTTCTCACGTTTGTTGTCTGACTGCCAGTTTTTTTGTCTTTAGGCTACCAAAAAATGAAGGCATAAGTCTGAGAAGGCACTGTGCTTTTCTTTCTTTTTTTAAAAAAAAGCCCATAGACTGCTGGCACAACAGATTCTGCCCAAAAAAGTGATGCCTATGCCATGTCTAGTGCTGGCATGGACGGATACCTCCTCTCCTCTGCTTTAACGTCTTCCACGGGAGGATTTTTCTATGGAAAGTATGGACCTATACGAGTGTTTCCATGACTTGATATTTTTGCCTTATGGGGATGCTCTTGGCCTTTCTGTGGAATCCTTCAGGAGATCTTCTGATACCAAAAATACCCTGCAACTTTTGAAGAGCCCATCCTACTGAGGTATACCGGGTGGCTTTTGTTGTCTACACCCAACAGGTGATCTTTCTGAGCCGAGTCCCAAAAAAAAGGTCTGCTCTCCAGATGCCAAATCGGTTGCCGTGGGAATGACTGGGCGCGTGCTGATGGCTGACCGTGTTTCAGGGTTACCTGGGAGACTGATATTTGTACGTACCTCACTGTGACTCCTGCCACGGACGTGCACGGACATGGCTAGCTTCCAATACTTGACAGCCTGTCCAAAAAAATACGTTTTTTATATGAAAACCAAGCTGAATGGTATCCAAAGATGTAAAATGTTAAGATGGTTTTCGTTCTGTTTCTTTTTCCTAGCATTCTTTTGAGATGTACTTAATGTCATTCTCATTTCAGTTTCTCATAGTTCCTGTTTTAAGGGGTAGCCACCATGAGAAATGCTTTTCCTGAACCAAAGCCAATTGTTACATGCAGATTTCTAGGGATTTGCTGACTAACAGTTGAATAACACAGGTTAGTGATTAACCACGGCTCACCTCTTTTGATTTGGAACTGTCACATTTGCTTTGAATTTACGATTTAACTTTAAAAAGATTAACCAAAATGAAAATGGGATATATTTTCAAGGAGATTTTCTATGTGAATAATGAAATATATGACAGTGGAATTATTGGCAAAAAACTTAGATGAAATAATAATGTGACCAAATACCTTCTACATATTTTGACATTCATAGTCTTTATCTTTTGTACCACTTTCTCTTGACCAAAGCACAGAGTGAGGTGAGAATGTATAGGTGTGTGTGTGCTCTGTGATTGGCTGACAGTTGGTTTGTCCTTGGGACAGTGGAAGCTTGACGGAACCTTACAGAAGCAAAACCATTTGTGCAAAGAAACATTTCATCATAGTCAGACGACTAGATGAGCCAAAGAATATTATGTTCAAGAGTATCAGAAAAGCCTCCTGTGCTTTATCTGGTTTAACTTTCCTTTTCCCTCTGTTGTAAGAGATTGGTCATACGATCTAAAGCTCTTTGCCAAGATGATGGTCTTGGCACCAAAGAATTGTACTGTGAAGGGGCTTTCATGGTCTAGGCCAACCAAAAGCAGAACCAAAAGAGGTGTTCCTTGAAAAGCTCCACTGTCCGCAAGGTCAACCTACAGAACCGAGATGAGTGTTAAAGGTTTAACCAAAAAGCTACAGTTGAAACGAGTCAAAGACGTGACTCCAGTCTGAGATTATTGAGATAGAAACAGTGTGAGGTGGCTGTGATATACCAAAAGACAGAGCGAGAGAGAGAAAAGAAGGACGTTTGTAACATGGGAAATTGTTTGGATTTGTTTTTATCTCCCCTTCCCACTAGTGTGAATCTTAGTAGTGGTAAACCTTAGCTTGCTCATTATTCAGAAATTACAAAACTTTGTTTGCTGGATATGTTTGCAGAACGTGTCTCTTATGTTTTCTCCTTTTACCCAGCATAATGTTATGTTCTTCCTGCTATGTGCAGGCAATGTTGCCAAAATGAAGATGTTCATTTTTTTAAACGTTATGATTATTATTATTATAATTAATGTTATTATTGTTGTTGTTTTCTGTTGTTTTATGTTCACACTCTTGTTTATGGCCTGGCATCTTATTTTGAAGCAGTATTAGAATAATGTGCAAATGTTCAATAGGAAAGTTAAACTCATGGTGGGTCTTGCGTAAGATGATATATGGTTCAAAACGTCAACAAATCCTGACTTCCATCCTTTTAGTTGAGCATGTTAACTGAATGTTACAGTAAACTGTAATCTTTTGTCTTTAGAAACATCTACCTCCTGTACCTTCACAGGAATATTGTTTCATTCATTCTCTAGCCTAGATTGCAATCCCTTATTGAGCCCAATACATTGACTTAGAGAAAGGAAAGGGAGAACATCCATTATAGAGTAGCCTGCACAGTAGCACAGTACCAAGGACATCCATGTTCTATACAGGCTTCAGTATATTGAGCCATATTCTTCTGACGTCTTGACCCATCAGGTAGAAAAAAAGAAAGAAAAAAATGATAGAGAATTAGAAACTAAAGGCTTGAACCAATGACAGAGCAACAGCAATGCTTTAATACCTGCTTTAAATATTTAGTTCTCAAACATACCCAATCTGTGTATGTCTGTGTGTCCCATGAACCTGAAAAGCTTTAAACCTTTCTTTGAGGCAGGGATACGCACCTGTGTCTCAGACCAAAAAATTGTGAAAGATGGGATACGTAGGCATTGTGTGTTTTTGTGGATCAAAATGAGCTGACAGAAGAGACCAAGCAGCTGCCATTATTTCACCAGGTGTTTGTTTTTTTTATTTTATTTTATCTATTATATTTATACACTATCATTGCACATGTACTGTTTATCTCAGATAGTTCAACTGTTTTGAATTTTTAGGGAGCCAATACTGATATAGTTCAAATGTCGACTTCAAAAAAATAGTTGTTTAAGCTGTTTAAGTTTAATATATTTGGTTAAAATTAACAGAAATCACCACCATCAATTTTTTCAGCCTTGCCAAGTCAAGATGCAGAGGCAGAGGAGCTGCCACTTTACGGCATCTATTAAAAACAGCTATGGCATTTTCCTGTGTCAGGCTGTGCATCATTCTCTGTAGAGCTCGGACATTAAGTTGCCAAGTATAACTGCCATATTAATGTGATATTTGCAGCTCATTTGCTGCCAGACGTTAATTGAGATGCTGGTCATCGCTCGAAAAGGAGAGGAAGGTGAAATGCTGTGGATGCTCTTTCTGGAAATTCTACTTGCCAAAAGCCTGATCAATCGAGTAAATCTCTGCCCTTCTCCAAGACCCTCTCCACATTCTCCACTGCATATTAAATGCTTTCTGGCTTTATCATTTAATTAAGAGGGAGAGGTGATTTGCCATATTTTCCCCCACACACACATCAGTTAATAAGCAACTGTGACTAAATGTCTAAATTGAATGGGCAGTACATTCAAATTTATTTTTTACTATCTGAATTATTTATTTTTCTTCCAAGGCCATACATGGCACACACAGAAATACCGCCAGGAGTTTCATCATTAAGTCTGGTCAAGTAAAAATGTCTTTAATTTCAGTTGGCTGCTTGGTCTCCGATGGCAACAGCTTGCGTTTTAAAGGGCTGAACACATGTCTGTATCTTCACTTTCTGTGTTTTTTATATTCTCCAGATTCCATGGCGCCTAAAACCAAATAAAAAAACAATTAACTAGAGAGACTGTGTGCGATGTGTTTGTGTGTGGATCTATTATGGCTGTGTTGCATCCTTCCAGACAGTAAATTAGTTAAATGAATTGCTTAAATAGTTAATTCAGTAAGAAGAAAATTGAGATTGCATGTGCAATTACAATTCAAAATATCCATTATCCAATATGGACTTTTAACATCTCAACAAACCTGGGAACAAGAACATCTTAGCATTTTGAGAGGTAGCATATTAGGTCATTCATCATGTAAAATGCCATTTCTTTCAATCAATTGGACATTACATCATTTTAGATGTTGCTGTTTGCCAACAAAGCTCCTGTTGAGTATAGACCAAACTGTTGAGAGCAGCCCATGTTATGGGCTGGAACCAGGATTAAAAGGATTTGACAAGAAGAGGTAAACAATCAGAGTTTATTTGTGACCTGATGACATCCTGAACGGGCACAAGGAGAGTCAAGGTAAGAGCCAAATCGGCATTTTTCCAACCCACTAATCCATCACGTATCTGTCTGGAGGACAGGAAATATATATTTCTTCTCCAAGCATGTTGACATTGGACCGGCACCATACATTCTAACTATGTCATGTAGACAGTTAGCAGAGCTGATAGAAAATGCGTGTGTGTGTTGGCAAAACATCCGTGAAAAAGGATCCAAGCTCTGAAGAGACACTGATGCTGAAACAGTTCAATTGCTCTTCCCCTCCTTTCTTGTGGGACTTGAAACTATGGAAAAGCAGATTGACTACGGTGGCAGGTACTCGCTGTACGCTGGACCCCACCAATAACATATTGGGTGAAATTATGCCTACTTTTGGTCCTAACTTGAATGAAATGAATCACACACTTCATTTATGCGAGGCCTCTTCGTATTCCCCTCAAGGAACTCCTTGGTGAGTCAGCATAGGCATTCACATCACATATTAATGTAGAGGCCACGGGACCTCATAACATCAGACTGCATTAAAGGTGCTCTAAGCGACGTTGGGTAACGTCACTTCTGTTGACGTTCAAACAAAACAGAGAGCTAGCTCGCCCATCTCTCCCCCTCCCTCCTGTGCAACTGAAACTGTCCTGAATGCGCATCTCGTCATGAATGGCTGGAAAGGTTTGTTATGTTTCATGGTCCAGGCTGCACCAGGCTGTTTTTGTTGCCATTTTTGGAGCCTGGGCTGTCAACAGAGACTGCGTTTTTGTTACAGTGTATTCAGGGGACAGGCACCTAGCGTGAATTGTGAGGAAATGTTTGCTCCATGTGACAAAAATGTTTTATCTCAGAAACCGTGTGACATGAAGACCTTCAACTGGGCTCAACCCTGACGGTATGATGTGCAAGGGATATCATGATTTGGTGGAGAGGCCGTTAGTGAGTCCTGGGCAGGATCATGTCTCTATTTGAGTTTATAAAGACACACCACTCCATCTCGCGAAGAGAAGGAATGGTTTCAGAGTTTATCACAGTGACTGTCCTGTGCAAATGAGCCTGTCTGATGGATGAATGCAGACTGGGCACTGTTGGAATGTCTGATGGATCTGGACACCCTGTGTCCATTTTCACGGTAATTGGACCAGCTCATTCTCTTTTCATCAGACGCTGGCCAGTCTCGACAAGCTTGACACTAGTTTGTGCCCACCTCATTATATGGACATATCAATGCCTCTCTGATGCCATGGGTGTGCGCATACATGAAGTGTATTATAGGTCGGCCTACACAGGTCTGCATAAAAGCATATATTATACAAATCCTGTAATGATTGCTTTACTTTCACTTTACTTCACTTTTACGTTAGTAAAGGACATATTACATCAATAATCACAGAAACATCAAGCTTTAGTAAATTCACATGTTAAGCATTTATTACTATGCATTTTTTCATTTTTAGCAAATGTAACACTACAGTAATCAGTAATCCTATCATCCATACAATATTGCACTTCAATAAAAAAATAAAATAAAATAATGAAATAAAAATAAAAGTTACATATTGAAACACCAAAGGTGAACAAATTCATTTTCAGGATATGTTGACCCTATTTCTCAAAAGTAAACTTACTGCAGTCATAAATATCAAGAATGTGTTTTTTTCTCTTCATTGAGAAATAGTGTTAGGAAAATATACAATTTGCAAATGGAACTTAGCATGGGAAAAAACAAGAGTTATCTAATCATTATTGTATGCCATCATTAAACTAAGTGAGGTATCTGTAACTGTGGTGGGAGACATTTGATGAATTGTCCAATAGCACCAACTGTAACATATTCAACATCATGAAGTTAAAAGTAGGATACACAGAGAGAAGGCCTGAGGAGCCTGTTCTAACCCACATTAAAAAGTAACATGGCTCTGTATGGTTTGTAAAAACTAGAATCACATAAGGAGTTACTGATGTCCAGAAATGGAGGTATTGAATTTGATGATGATGCCCAGTTTGTCTGGATATATCATCATAAGCTATTTTTGACAAAATACAGCTTTCTTCAGCAACATTGTTTTGATTATTTTTAAATGACCTTTATGAACTTTTCATCTAAAAATACAGCACTACTTACCTAGCTAGAGGGTATGCAAAAACCATACAAACACCATCAATTGCCCAGTTGTTGTGGAACAAAGCCTACTAATATGCTAAATACCACCTTTTGCAATACCAATATTGTAACCAAAACACTGCCGATGTGTTCTGAGGCTTTTCTTACATTTTCATGGAGTGAGACCACAGAAGCACAGTACACAGTGCATAACCTTGTAAAACGCTGACTCTGATGTTTAAAAATGAATGGCAGCTGGTCACTTTGCCTCTGTCTTCTGTAGTTCAGTGTTTTTCAACCTTTTTTGTGCCACGGCACACTTTTGACACTTAAAATGTCGGCATGCTAGGACGGCACACTAACATCCTGTGTGAAGAAAAAATAAACATACCATAGCCTAAAATTTCAAATAATGCACAGATATGGCCTTATTATGGCTTCTATGCAAGACCTGCTCAATAAAACAAGCGCCCTCTGTTTCATTTGTAGGTGACTATATCTAATTTAATTGTTGTTATGAACTGGATATGTGATGATTCTGTGAATATTGGATATGGGGCCCCCGTTGTACAATGCCTGCATACCACAAATAGTGCAATCATACAATCAATGAGAGCATGTGGTTATAAATTCTTTGATGCAACAGTTGCTTTTCTGGACCAGTGAGTGACATTTGGGTAATTTTCTGCGGCACACCTGATGATCTCTCACGGCAAACTAGTGTGCCCCGGCACAGTGGTTGAAAAACACTGCTGTAGTTGATGTGACCAAGGGGATAGAATGAACACCTCCCAGAAGTGTTACAAGTAAAAATCCAATCGCTTGGAGACCATCTTGCAGCCCTGATTAGAAAAGATGCGCTCTTCGTCTGGGAAGAAGGAATATTCTTTGGCCATTTTCTCCGCCACATCCTGGTCTGGCTTCATGCCTCTGGCGGCCATCTCAGCAAGACCACACTGAACCAGGTGCTTGTGCTCCAAAGGCAGGAAAGGCACATAGAAGTCCACCAGTTTCTCACTAATCAAACTAGACCGCCACAGACCATCTATAGCACACAGGACAACATGACGGAGAGAAAAGTCAATATAGATCCTTCATCACAACACAGTGATAAAAACAGACAATGCAGGGGACAAAAACAGGGCAGTATCAAAGACCTGGCCATGGCACTGACATTGTCAGAAAGGGTTCAACTGAGTAAACTGTATTACATTGGAATGGAATGGGTGGGGCGATGATCTTATGAGCGTGTATGCCATGACGTAAGTGTAAACAGCTTATCTACTTACAGTACAAATGATATATTGTTGTGGTTTACATTGCACGTGCAAACAGCAGCACTGCGCTATGAAACACATCATTTTCTTTTTTCTTTTTTCTTTTTTTGCCCACCACCACCCCCCCTCTTCGGAGGACAACTTTATTTTTATTTAAGTAACATATTTTTCAAAGTGCAAACACAATTGTCCTACCTCACCACGTGAATTGAAACATAAAAACACATGAAACGCAATAAGGTAACGTAGACAAGTGAGACAGATAGACAGACAGACAAACAAACACATCATTTTCAATGGCTTGCACGTGCAAGAACTGGTCAGCCACTGCGCCGAGCAAAGTGTGCGTGCCGCGGTCAAAGTTCAACCATGTTAAACTGCAGGAACGTCTGTCTTTGTGTCAGAGTGTGCGTGTGTGTGTGTGTGTGTGTGGGCCACATATCTGTTAGTAAGTGCAGTGCAGTGCGGGACAGTCTTCAAACTTTGAATAAACAAACGACAATTCCGACTGCAAGGTCCTGAATTTCAGGACAATTGAGAATGCTACACATGGAAGCATAATCAGCATAATCAGACCAGTTTTTGAGTCACATCATTGCAAATATTATATGATGATGCATCATTTCACTGATTCATCATTGTCTTCTCTATTATTAAGTTATTCAATAGGCTAAACATATTTTAGCCTATTCAAAACAGCTGTTAGGCTTATGTCATTTTGATCTGTAATAAATGTCACATGTAGCCATGCTTAAATTCTGCTTATTGCACATTTATTATAATATAATATTCAATAATAAGCATTATTGAATGCTTATAGCTGGAATTCTGTTTTTCCCTATCATCCTATTTTGTTTAAAGCAGGCCTACCTGCGGGCATGTAATTGGGCTACAGGTTTTCTACAGGAATAGCATGTTTCCATTGGCACTGCACTAGTAACTCAAATGTGAGTGAGTGTGTATTAATTGCCTTTCATTTTCACACACGTTTGAAAGAGGACTGATACTCTACTATGACTTCCGCAACACACTGCAACTCCTTCTCTTACCCTGACATGCACAACAACCTCAGAGTTCTGCGTGAGTGTGTGTACATGAAGAAACCGATACCATAGTGAAATAGCAGGTGCAGGTGAGTTACTATTTCAGCTATGTTCTATGACATCGTTTTAGGAACACAAAAGTATCAAAAAAAATAATAATATGAAAATATAAGAAATCCAGCTAAATAAAGTGTGACTCACTCTTTTCGTTGTTGAAGACTGAGAGAGTAAGATCTTTCTCCAAATCCATCAGGTTAATCTCCTCTCTTTTCCGACCTGTCTTCCAGAAGTCCAGGGCCTTTTTGGCAATCTCCATCCCCCCTGAATTGCTGCGCACACATAGATCATACACACATAGATATTTACACACATAGATATATAGATACAAGATGTACTGTAAGTACTTGCATGCAGACAATATTGAAAAGTCAGAACTGATATGTTCTCAAAAAACATAATATCGTAAAACTCTCGTTAAATGATTTTCTTACAACACTGTTGACGTTGTTTGAAATCATTGATCTTCCACAAGACAACTTTGTGTGGAGTACTGTGGGTGAAACCATGCCAGGCAAAAAGGAATGTCACACACCTGAGGAAAATGAAGATGGCTTGACCATATGAAACCCCATCAATAGTCCCGTGGTAGTCCAGGTATGGCTTGATGCTGTCGATCAGGTCTGTTTGCATTTTGTCCATCTCATCAAAAATGAACATGGAGCTTGGACACTCTGAAACGTTCCCCTTCACCCACTGCTTTAGCTGATCCTATCAAAAAGAAAATTTCCATCACTTTGCTTTGGTAAATACATTTGGACATGAATGTCATGTATGTTAGGACAGCTGAATGCCAAGTGTTAGGACAGTTGGAAAGGTAAGGCTGACTGCCTTACTTTGTAAGTTTCCAGATGTGCCTTGTGGGGAAAATGTTCTGTGGTTATGAACAGGTGTACAAATTTACTCCGCATTCCATTGTGGTAGATGCTCTCAGCGATCAAGCGGCTCACAAAACTCTTCCCAGTGCCTGTTAAGCCGTGCAGAGAGAGGACCAGAGGTGTCTCGGAGTTTGGGTTTTCCATGTGTCTAGTCACCGTTTTCAGGATTATGGGAGATGCCAAATGCTGGCCAAATAGTTTGCTGCTTAAAGCCATCTCCAGACCTGCGTGAATAAAGTCAACATCATACTACAGCTCACTTCCAAGTCCTCCTTTTTTTACAGAGCCATGAAGTCAAGATGGTATGGTTCAGTTAACTGATAAGAGAACAAACAGATGTGAGGAGGCTGATGCAATTACTGGCACCTCACATGAAGTTCACTAAAACAGGTATTAAAATCATATTTTGGTGATTTATCGTTAACTCACAATGAAAACAATGGTACAACCTTGAAGGGAAGCAAATGTATTCTGAGAAAAAGGAATACAATGAAAGTGTGTTGACCTTTATAAGTTTTTAGTCAAGTTAAGCCTGCCAGGTTTAGCCTAGAAATCTAGACGCGCCCCTAGCGGAAGCAAATTACATTTAATGTGGGTCTGGCTCGTCAGGTTGGCAATTGTAAGAAACACACGCTTACTTGTCTTGTTGTAAGAGATCCATCTTGGTCCGCAGCATTCACGTGGAGTATAAAATGGTAAGCCGGTAAGCGAGCTTGATAACTGGCAAGTGTAGCTTTTTGGAAAGTTAATGGGTTTTACCTTAGCTATCATTATTGCATTTAAAAACAACCATAACGCTGATCTTAATTTCATTATGTATTAATAGGCCACTCGATAGCGTCTGTGGACAGGCTTCGCGTGAAATGCATAAGTTTGTTTCACTTTCGACTTGGTTGAAGTTGTTCGTCAGGCCATTTCCGCAAATCTAGGCTATGAGTGCGGAAATGGCCTGACGAGCCAGTTCAACCAAGTCG
Organism: Alosa sapidissima; assembly: GCF_018492685.1. Lineage (NCBI taxonomy): Eukaryota > Metazoa > Chordata > Actinopteri > Clupeiformes > Clupeidae > Alosa > Alosa sapidissima. The sequence goes on from NC_055977.1 coordinate 15,916,911, forward strand.
AAGTGAAACAAACGAGTCTAATTATTGTGTTCATACGCCAATAACGTGGGCTAACATTACCCTACTTGTAGTAGGCTGAGACAGAGAATTGAGAAAGAATAAGTAGCTTACCCACTGCTGTGTGTGTGCCCAGACATTTATTGTATTAGGCTATAATTGCAGGCTAATGCAACATAATTAATAGCAAATCGACCACTTTCCTCCGAAGATCCAACAGCGTTTTGCCATTTTCTTTTATGCATAATTGAAGAATACCACAGAAGCACTACGGCTGCGTGACGGTGAGATTCAAGACAGGCATCCCATGGATGTAGGCCAGTCCCGGTCTGACATTACTTTTTGCAGGTTGGGATGTCTGCAAAGAACATATAAGACTTTTAGCAGACAGACACTATTTTGGCACAGTCTGTCTGTCATCATGAGCTCAAATCATGAGCTACATTTTGTCTGTAAAATCATGTATTTTGATAAAGTATTTTTTCAGCAACGTTGTTTTGATAGCCTACTTTCTAAAGCAGCATTATGAAGTTTTGGTTTAAAACTACAGAGTTAACTACCTAGAAGGTATGAAAAAAACGATATAAAAACCTATTGACAGCCCAGTTGCTGCGGAACAAAGCTTACTATGCTAAATGGCACCTTGTAGTTACCAAAACACTGGCAATGTGTTCTGAGGCTTTTCTTACATTTCCATAGGTTGAAACCACAGAAATACACTGTATAGCTTGAACAGCTACAGTGGGAACAGGCTTGTTTATCTTATGACATTGCCATGTATCCTTAAGATGATTTCTAAAATTATGCCATGTTGCTAAGGAAAATATATCTTAAAAATAAGTCAATTGTTGCATAGTTTTGATTTAAGGTGAGCATGTTGTGCGCCCACCTGTGGACACATGTTTCCATGTATAGTCAAAAAGTTTTGAGACTGTGCCTATAAAAAGCTCAAATATATCTGATCTAACTTTGGCCTTGTTTAAAAAAGTATTATTTGCCCATTGACAGGGATGTCAAACTGGGGGGAGGGGGGGAGTACTAGGATATATTTGATATATTTTCTTTTTCCTGAAATTTTCATTTCTAAATTAAATACCATAATGAATGTAAGATGAAATTTAAGATTCATTTGTAAAGTGTATTTACTGAACAACTTGGTTGATTGACTGACTGAATTTTGTATATAAAAATTAGTGAAGACTGTCTAAGGTAAGGTCACATTCACCCCTTGCTAAAGTGCAAAATGTTTTAGTCCGCCTGCAGAATGATAGGTATGCAGTTTGTGTTGTTGTAAAATTGATGAAGATGTTTGCTTAAGTTGCTTGTGTTTTGTCTCTTTGTAAGTGTTTTCGATTTGCATGTGTTGTCATAAATAGCAGGTTGTTTGCACCTGTCGGCCACTGTGCTGAGTTGCTCTGATGAAAATGGCCCTTGTAAGTCACTTTGGATAGAGGTGTCTGCTAAATGAAAAAATGTAAATGTGGTAAGGCTATATGTATTGTTTTCTGTACAGATTTGTTAATAGTGTGGAAACATTTCAGTGGACTAGACCAGCCTATTTCCACACAAATAGGAAGGCGGTTGTTCTATGTCTACCTTCATTTGAATTTGTGCATGCGGTCACATAGTCTCATGTAGTCACGTAACTGTAAGTTAGTTGAGTTAGAGGAATAGTGACAAGATATACAGTCTTTTTCACACGTGCACACACACACACACACAAATAGGAAGGCTGTGGTTCTATGACTGCTTTCATTTTGTGCATACTGTCACATAGACTGTGCATGTACTGTAGTCACGTAGGCCTTGCTCTGACAGCTAGTTTCATATCCCTCCTGTCAAGGATTTTCAGCTTTGGGTGTGTTTTCATTTTACCATCAGTAAATGTCATGCGTGAGTTGAGTTTAACAGGTGTCGTGTGTGTGTGTGTGTGTGTGTGTGTGTGTGTGTCCACTGGCCAAAAGCCCAGCACAGTGAGTGGCTTGCAAGAGTCATTGTCTGTATAAAGAAAGAGCTGTCATTCTAGTGGAAATGCATTCGGCAATCATCACACATAGAACATATAGTTTCAATTCTGTAGTTCAGACCATACCAGTTATGTCAGGGGCTATGTCAGATATGTGTTGCCAGATATGTGATGCTCACATATGTTGATTTAGAAGGTAAGGTCATGCACAATTACCAGCTAGCTACAGATGTATATACTGTACTTGACTGACAGAAGTATTATTCTAATTGTACAACTGGATTGAATTGAAGAGGTTCGAAATCAGTGTCTCTCTTATTTTCTGCATTAACATTTAATTGCTGATGGAGCTTTTTTTATTGCTAATTCTCTTTTCATCAGACGCTAGCCAGTCTCCACAAGATCGGCAATTGTGTGTGCCATGCCCACTTCATTACATGGCCATATTGTTGCCTCTCTGATGTCATGAGTTTTGCACAATACTGAACTTATTAGTTTTACAAATACTGCTCTCTATTAGCTCCACCAGCAATGTCATGTCGCATTGCTCAGCATTTGCATATATCACCAAGGGGTTAGAATGAACACCTCCTTGAAGTGTTACAACAAGTAATTATCCAAACGTCTGGGGATCATCTTGCAGCCCTGCAGAGAAAAGATGTACTCTTCGTTGGGAAAGAAGATATAGTCATTGGCCATTCTCTCCGCCACATCCTGGTCTGGCCTCAAGCCTTTGGCGGCCATCTCAGCAAAAATACACTGAACCAGGTGCTTATGCTCCAGAGGCAGGAAAGGCACATAGAAGTCCACCAGATACTCACTCATCATACTAGAACGCCACAGACCACCTATAGCACACAGGGCAATATGACGAAGAGAAAAGTCAACAGATCCTCCATCACAACAGTGAGAAACAGACCATGCAGAAGACAAAAACGGGTAAGTAAAGGACACAAAGACCTGGTCATGGCACTGAGATATAAGTCAGACAGTTCAACTGAGCAAACATGTAATACTTTGGAATGGACATTTTCAATTCACTCCAGGGGTGCCATGCAAGTCAAAATGTTTTGGGGTACAGTAAAATAAGAACGTGTCACTAAAATAACTTAGAGAGACGACAATAGGCCTATAAGCCAGACAGCATGGCCAGCATAACATAGCTCAGCATAATGAAATGTTATGAAACCCCCTTTTTAGAGTCAGTCCCCACTCCCCATGCATTCTCTTTAGAATAGATGGTTTTGTAAGAAAATGGGTGAATTTTAGCTGTTTAGCTAATTGCCCTTAAACAGCTTCTACATGAAACTTGCCGTGGGTAAAGGCAGAATGTTTGTGTCACCTATACCTATTGCAGTGTTTTCATTAGCCCTTCATACCTAAAACCCCAAATAAGAAAAAGTTGGGACATTGTAATTTTATTTGTAAATAAAAACAGAATGTGATAATATACAAGTCTCGTAAAACCCATATTTAGCAGCAAAAAGGACAAAGACAACATATGAAATGTTGAAAAGGGAAATTTGGACTATTTCATGGTAAATATATGTTCATTTTGAATTTGATGCCAGTAACATGTTTCAAAAAAGTTGGGACAGGGAATATTTACCACTGTGCTGCTTTACCACGGCAAAACTCGTAGGAACTGATGAGACCAGTTGCTAGAGTTTTGAGAATGAAATGTTGTCCCATGCTGCCCGATTTAGGATTTCAGTTGCTCAACAGTATGGGGTATTCTTAGTCATGTTTTTCATTCCATGATACACCTAATTTGACAAGTGTGGACTGCAGACAGAGCATTTGAGCACCTGGACTCTTCCTGTATGGAGAAACTGTTTAAATATGTGCAGAATTCATTTTGGCAGTATTTTCTGAAATAACCAGATGTGCAAGATGCCCATGCTGTAGGCATTAATGCACCTCCACAGCGTCATAGATGTTGGGTTCCACAGGACCTTTTTCCATGTTACCTTAGTCCATTTTAAACAAACTCAGGCCATAGGCTCAGGCCCAAATAAGATGGTAGTACTTTCTGTATCATGTTTCAATACAATTTTGGCAGTTGCATGGTTAAACATTTTTGAATTGAGTATCAAACTGTGCACACAGCCAATGGTTATCAGAGGTTTTCCTGAGCCCATACAATGATTTTCTTTACAGAAACAGGTCGGGTTTTGAAGCAGCGCCATCTGAGGTGCAAAAGACCATGGCCATCTAATATTGTTTTTCAGTTCTATCTCTTGTTTGCAAAGATTTTTCTGGATTCTCTGAATGTTTTAATTATATCCTGTAGACAATGAACTTTCCAAATACTTCACAATTTTATGTTTACTGTACATTGTTTCATCATTTGTGCACACAAGTTTACACGGAGTGATGAATACCCCTACATCTTTACTTTCTAAAAGACCCTGCCTCTCTGGGATGCCCATTTTTTTAAGCCCAATTGTGTTGCTAGTTACCCTGAATAGTTGTGGAATATTTCTTTATTTGTTTTCTTTATCATTACACAATTTTTCCAGCATTTTGTTACCCCCATCCCAACTTTTTTTGAAACATGTTGCTGGGATCAAATTCAAAATTAACATTTATTTTCCATAGTCATATTTTTCATTTTCAACATTTTAGATGTTGTCTGTGTCCTCTTTGCAACTAAATATGAGTTTCAGAGATTTGCAGATTATTACATTTCTGTTTTTACAGAATGTAACACAACGTCCCAACTTTTTCTGATTTGGGGTTGTACAAGTCTAAAGGGCTAAACAAACGAATAGATTGAGGGATGGCTAACATTAGCTGGTGAATTAAATGCCTTTCCCCCAGACAAGAAATATTGTTTTCTGATTTGCTGGTAAGGTGGCTATTAATTCTGTATTTCGGGACACCTATGAAGTACATCTGGTAAAAAGGTTTAATCACGGTTCCATATCTGTGACTCACTCTTTTCATTGTCGAAGATTGAGAGAGTAAGATCCTTCTCCAAATCCATCAGATTGATCTCTTCTCTCTTACGACCCATTTTCCAGAAGTCCTGGCAATACCCATCCCCCCTGAATTGCTGTATACACACATAGATACAAGATATGCGAGTTGCACAAATCACACATATTTAAGCCAAAAAAGTCTTAAATGATTATGGAGGAAGCTCCTGGAACTCTGCATTAATGGTTCCAGGCTTGGCTGGACAGCCAATGCATATCCTTGCAAAGCAATTACCGTGCCTATCAGTAAAACAAGACTGATAAGTCAGAACTGATATGTTCTCAGAAAAAAACAAAAACATAGCAAATCTCAAGTTACAGTAATCAATGTTCTTAATCTCCTAACAAAGTCTTTAGGCAGTTATCAGGCAGCTATTTTCCTATTCAAGTCAATGGGGAGGCATACAGGAAGGGGTGGGATATACAGTATGTGTAGACAACTGCCATATTGCCATTAAGAATGAATCCCATGCATATCTTCTTTGAGTGCTGTGTCTCCTCATTAGAAAGTCTCTGTGTAGAGTACAAATCTACTGTGGGAGAAACCATACTAGGTATAGAGGAAGTTTAACACAACTTAAGAAAATGAAGATGGCCTGACGATAAGACACCCCACATCAATATTCTCTTGGTAGTCCAGGTATGGCATGATGCTGTCAATCAGGTCTGCTGGCATTTTGTCCATCTCATCAAAAATGAACATGGAGTTTGGACACTCTGTAATGGCCCCTTTCACCCTTTGCTGTAGCTGATCCTATCAAAAATAACATTGCCATCATTTTGTTTTGGTAAATACATTTGGACATGAATGTCAGAAATACTGAGAGCACTCAAAAAGAATGTTAGGACAGATGCAAAGGTAAGTCAAAAGTAAGGCAAACTTGCTTGACTGCCTTACTTTGTAAGTTTTCAGATATTCCTTGTAGGGAAAATCTAATGTGGCTGTAAACAGGTGCACAAATTTACTCTGCATTCCATTGTTTATTCGTTATGTTTGGTTTTTGTTTTGCTTCTCGTCCTTTTGTTTGTGTAACTTTTATGTTTATTTAGTTGGGAGGTGGCTCTGAGGGGGGTTCTAAGCATACGTGTGGTCTTGTGTAGGCTATTGTTATCGCTTTGCTGCGCCTTTTCTGTGTAACAGGTGAACCTTTCTTTATGCTTGCATGTGTAACCTGCGTTGTGTTGAAACTGCGCGATTCAGCCCTGCACACGCCCGGACTCGAACCCGCGAACAGCAGCACCTCGGATCGGGAGGCGAGCTGCACAGTCCCGCCCACAGCCGATGCCGAAGGTAAAAATTCAATGCAATTTTTCCATTGACAATTGCGGTATAAGCCATAAAAACTTAAAGGAGAATTCCGGTGTGATATTGACCTAAAGTGTATTGAAACATGATACCGAGTGTGAACGTATGTCTCATAGCCCATCTCGGCTTGTCCCCTGCACTCCAAAATCTGGCGCTAGTTAGCCGATGCTACCAACATCTTTTTCAATAGTGGTGCTTCGGCATCGGGCTAGCCATGCAAATAAATCACTGTTTTACACCCATTTACGAGGCTCAATGTATCTCCACACTTCATTGGTAGACTTCCGAGGGCCCTGACATTTAAAACGAGACATTGAGAACTTTGAAAAAGCACTGGTAGTTTACTTACAAGACGATTTATACAGACAGTATCTTCACGAAGTTTAGCGTTTGCAGCCATCTTGAATTTAGTCACGATAAGTCGAGCAACGAGTAAGAATGAACAGCTATGATAAGGGATCAGATTCCAAAAATAATTCAGTGGAAATGCATGGATTCCAGTTTCTTCCAGTAGCAGCAACTGGAATCCATGCATTTCCACTGAATTATTTTTGGAATCTGATCCCTTATCATAGCTGTTCATTCTTACTCGTTGCTCGACTTATCGTGACTAAATTCAAGATGGCTGCAAACGCTAAACTTCGTGAAGATACTGTCTGTATAAATCGTCTTGTAAGTAAACTACCAGTGCTTTTTCAAAGTTCTCAATGTCTCGTTTTAAATGTCAGGGCCCTCGGAAGTCTACCAATGAAGTGTGGAGATACATTGAGCCTCGTAAATGGGTGTAAAACAGTGATTTATTTGCATGGCTAGCCCGATGCCGAAGCACCACTATTGAAAAAGATGTTGGTAGCATCGGCTAACTAGCGCCAGATTTTGGAGTGCAGGGGACAAGCCGAGATGGGCTATGAGACATACGTTCACACTCGGTATCATGTTTCGATACACTTTAGGTCAATATCACACCGGAATTCTCCTTTAACTGCACGTGGTAGACTTAAAACCAGCTACGGCTGTACTAAGTGATTGTATATGCTCCTATAGACACCAAGAGTTCATGGGGCACTAACCTTGTTTTGAGATAAATGCCTTTTATTCGCAATCTCTTAGATAAGTACTTCATTACCCACAATCCTGAACAATCCCACAATCCCACAGTGATGCCTCTGATTGGTGGAAAGGCCGTTATGGTCATAGTTTGAAACTTTCTCAGCGAAAAATATTGACACTTGTATCAACAAGGATTGGGGTTTATACATCACACGAACTTAGTCAGGGCCAATACACTATCAAATAGACCACTGTAAATGTTAGTTTAAACACTTAAACTTTTCAGGTAGCCGACAGACTCCTTGATGACGACACGAATCAGGATTTTGATGCAAGGCAAGCACCATGGGCTAAAACTGGCTCTGTGTTTTCATCTATAGAATCCCAAGGCCCTTCAAGTAAAGGATCAAGATGTTCAAGCCTGTCCTCCACAAGAAAACAAGCCGCAACTCAAGCCACCTTTAAAATCTTGGAAGAAATGGAACATGAAGAACAAGAGCTTGAAAGGCTTGAAGCACAGGAAGAAGCTAGCACTACAAGAGGCAGAAAATGCTGAAAGACTAAAGTTGCTAGAAGAGAAGCAAAGACAGTTAGAACGTTTGGAAACAACTAAAAGGATGAATGCGGCAAGGGCAAAACTACAAGTTTATGAACAAGACGCAGGCTCTGATGAAGAGATATCCGAGCTTCTCCACAATCATGAACTGTTGCAGCATCCACCCAAACCAAAGGCTCTTCTAGTGCATCATATGCCTTCACAGCCTGCCATAAGACACACCACAAGCCATGAACCTGCTAGGCCCACTTATCAAGACAATGGCACAATAATACTTGCCGAAGCAATAGCAGAGTCCATAAATGCAAGCCGTCTTCCAGTGCCAGAGCCACCTGCATTTAATGGAGACCCAATAAGATACAAGGACTGGAAGATGTCGTTTCAAACACTGATAGGCCGGAAGAACATTCCTGTAAATTAAAATATTTACTACCTCCGCAAATATGTCACAGGACCTGCAAAGAAAGCCATTGAAAGTTATTTCCTCTTGGGCACTGACAAAGCTTATGAGTCAGCATGGGAAATATTGAAAGAAAGATATGGCAGTCCCTTTGTGATCGCTAAAGCTTTCCAGGATAAACTAAATTCATGGCCAAAGATAGGACCCAAAGACAGTGTTGAACTAAGAGAATTCTCAGACTTCCTTCGAGGCTGTCAAGCAGCAATGTCTCATATTAGGAGTCTCGAAGTCCTGAATGACTTCAGTGAAAACCAAAAAATGCTTAGCAAGCTTCCTGACTGGATAACCGCCAGATGGAACAGAAAGGTCATTGAACTTGAAGAAGCTACTAGAGCCTTTCCAAGCTTCAATCAGTTTGTTGAGTTTATAACTAGAGAAGCCAAGATAGCTTGTAATCCCATAACCTCTCTTCGTGCTCTTAAAGCAACACCAAAGAACTTTTCCTCTGTCGTACGCACTATTTGTTTATCCAGCACTGGCTTTGGAAATAACAATGTCCACAGACAAGGTAGAATATGTGGCATGATTTTATGAAAGTACGATGTATTGCGACATCAGATGCAAGTCACATTTGTAGTTTCTTATGTGTCATTCCATCGAACTACAGTTCCGCTACCCGATCTGGCAAACTTACATAGTGCGGTTATAGCCGATAGAGGGCTGCGAAGCGAATGCAGAAGTGCCGTTCACCCTATTACGAGTTGATGAACCACTGAAACGATTTTGGAAACATTATTTTAAGGTAGAAGAAACTCTTTGGAGTTGATTTAAGTCTGGTGAAGGTGAAAAGGTGAAGCCATCCAAGTTTCGAAGTGTTGGTGCAAAGGTGCTGGCAAGTGGATCTGAAGAGAAAGCAGACACTAAAGTACAAAAGGTTGATGCTAAAGTGTGTGTTTTGTGAGAAGTCAAATCATGTTATTCACACATGCCGAAAGTTCATGGAGAAGTCTGTCACCGAACGAATTAAGTATGTGCAAACAAAGAAATTGTGTTTTGGATGTTTGAAGCCAGGACATCACTCAAAGAACTGTGAAAGGAGAAGTGTTTGTAACGTGTGCAAAGGGAAACATCCCACATGTTTACATGAAGACCGCACCAAGGCGGATCCAAAGAAAGGGAATGAAGTTGATGGACAAAGAGAGAGTGCAAAACACCTAAAGGAGAAAGAAAGGTCAAAGGAATGGACAGAGTCTAAAGACAGTAATGAAATGTCAAACATAGCTACGTCTAATCAAGTAACACAAAACAGGAATAGCACATATGCATCCAAAATAGTGCCAGTGTGGCTGTCAACAACAAGTAACCCAGAGATTGAAGTTCTTGTATATGCTCTTCTGGACAGTCAGAGCGATAGCACCTTTATCCTACAAGAAAAGGCAGAGACTCTTGATACACAAAGAGAGCCTGTACAATTAAAGCTTTCCACCCTTTCATCTAAACAAACTGTTATTCCAAGTCACAAACTAACTGGGTTGCAGGTCAGAGGCTTTTATTCCTCCAAGATAATCCCTCTTCCAGTGACCTATTCCCGAGAGTTTATTCCTGCTAGTCTAAGTCACATTCCTACATCTAAAACAGCAAGAGCATGTTCTCACCTAGAGCACCTTGGTGAAGAAATTGCTCCTTTAATTGACTGTGACATCGGTTTGCTAATAGGGTACAACTGTTCTCAAGCCCTGTTGCCCAGAGAAATTGTATCAGGCAAGGATGACGAGCCATTTGCAGTAAGAACTGACCTTGGTTGGAGCATTGTCAGTTGCGTCAATCCCTGTGTTGATTATGGTGATGCCATTGGAAGCAGCCATAGAATTGTTGTGAGACAGGTTGCACCTTTTCTACAGTCACCTGTTAACCTAACAAGTCAAGTTCAGTACATATGTAGAACACAAGTCAAGGAACTCATCGCTCCTACAGATGTGCTGAAGGCGCTTGAGTCAGATTTTAGTGAAAGGAATGTGGAAGATGCTCACTTCTCTCAGGAAGACCTTCGCTTCATCTAAATAATGGAGGAGGGTATAAAGATACAGGCAGATGGAGGCTGTGAAATGCCCCTGCCATTTAAAGAAAACAAGCCATGTCTGCCAAACAACAGGAAGTGTGCAGATCCCCGACTCAATTGTCTGAAAAGAAGATTTGAGAAGGACAAGCAATACCACAAGGACTATGCTGCATTCATGAGTGACACCATAGCCTGTGGCGATGCCGAGAAGGTTCCAGAACATGAAGTCCACCAGAGCGCTTGCTGGTACATTCCTCACCACGGGGTCTATCACCCTCAGAAACCAGGGAAGATCCGTGTGGTGTTTGATTGTTCAGCAAGGTTCAAAGGTGTACATTAAACGACCATCTACTCACAGGACCAGAGTTAACGAATACCTTAGTAGGTGTCCTCTGTCGCTTTCGTAAGGGTCCTGTAGCTGTGATGTGCGATATTGAGCGCATGTTTCACCAATTCCGTGTAAGAACAGATGATCAAGACTACTTAAGATTCCTGTGGTGGGACAACGGAGACGTTAAGTCAGAGCCATCAGTTTACCGGATGAAAGTGCACCTATTCGGTGCAGCCTCGTCACCTGGCTGTGCAAACTATGGCCTCAAGCACATTGCTGCACAAGGACAAGGTTGATTCAGTGAAACATCTATCCGCTTCATTGAAAGGAATTTTTATGTGGATGATGGCCTGATAAGTGTCTCAACGAATGAAGAAGCCATACAGTTAGTCAGTGAAGCTAGACAGCTCTGTAACTCTGGAAAGCTACGCATTCACAAGTTCATTTCCAACTGCCAAGAAGTGTTTGCGTCCATTCCAAAAGAAGAGTGTGCTGACGCTTCAAGAAATCCAGACTTAGCTTTGGGAGAACCACAGATTGAGAGAGCCCTAGGTGTTAAATGGTGCATCACGTCGGATCACTTCAGCTTCAGAGTAGTGGTGAATGAAAGGCCACTTTCAAGGAGAGGAGTCTTGTCGACAGTAGCATCCATCTTTGACCCATTAGGCTTTGTTGCACCCTTTATTCTGGTTGGGAAGCAAATCCTACAGCAGATGTGCCGTGACAAGGTTGGATGGGATGATCCTTTACCAGATGATCTAAGACCACAATGGGAGTCCTGGCTTTTTGACTTGAAGAACCTAGCAGATGTCAAGATTCAGCGATGTTTTCTCCCAGCAGAGTTCAAGGAAGTCAAAAGGCATGAGCTCCATTACTTCTTTAGTGATGGGTAAGGCCAGAGTGGCCCCCACTAAAGTTACAACTGTGCCAAGACTTGAGCTGTCAGCAGCCGTTGTTGCCGTGCGTACAAGTGACATGCTCAGGAAGGAGTTTGAAATAGACGCTCAAGAAGTCTTCTGGACAGACTCAAAGGTTGTCTTGGGTTACGTCAACAATGATACGAGAAGATTTCACGTATTTGTGGCAAACCGCATCCAGCGGATTAAAGACAGTACCAGACCAGATCAGTGGAGACATGTGAGCACTGAAGACAATCCTGCCGATCATGCGTCCAGAGGCCGGAAGGCAAAGGAGCTCATTGACTCCAACTGGTTTTCTGGTCCAGATTTTCTCTGGCATGAAGAACTTCCCAGTGGTGATATCAAGGTGGGAGAGATTACGACTGATGACCCAGAGCTTCGGAAGGCCCATGTACTTAAGACCCAGGCCAAAGAAGAAAGATCAGTGCTTGATCGTCTCCAAAAGTTCTCCGACTGGGGAAAAGCTGTGAACGCTATAGCTAGGCTTAAGCGGTGGGCCAAGGAAATCAAAGGTTTGAAGTCAAAAACCTGTGAAGCAACTAGTCTGGAAGAGAGGAAGGAGGCAGAACTTACCATCATCCAGCTGGTCCAAGAATCCTCCTTCTCTGAAGAGATGCAAAGCCTAAAATGCAAGGAAGAAATTATTAGGGAATACAAGACAGGTTAAGCCCATGCACAGGTTAAGCCCATTCTTAGATGTACATGGTATCCTCAGGGTGGGTGGACACTAGGAGCGCGCTGCATTGCACCCAGAAGTAAAGCATCCAGTGATCCTGCCAAGAGAAAGTCATATATCAACCTTATTGATTAAACACTATCACGAAAGAGCACAACATCAAGGACGAGGTATAACCATGAATGAATTGAGATCAAATGGTGTCTGGATTATAGGTTGTAGCAGTGCTGTCTCTTCGTATATCTACAAGTGTTGTAAATGTAGAAAATTCAGGAGATGTGCTGAAATACAAAGAATGTCTGACCTACCTCCAGAACGCTTGGAAGCAACACCTCCCTTTGCCTATTGTGGCATGGATTGCTTCGGCCCATTCTATGTCAAAGATGGGAGGAAGGAGGTAAAGCGCTATGGTCTTTTACTTACCTGTATGTGCTCCCGTGCTGTGCACTTAGAGATGCTGGATGATTTAAGTACTGACGCCTTCATCAATGCTCTCTGTGCCTTCATAGCCATTCGAGGTCCAGTTCGCCAACTTAGGTCCGATCAAGGGACTAACTTTGTAGGCGCGAGGCATGAGTTCGCAGAAGCATTGAAGGACATGAATCAGGAGTGTTTAAAAGACTTGGGTTGTGAGTTTGTTATGAATACTCCAGCAGCAAGCCATATGGGGGGGAGCCTGGGAAAGACAAATCAGGACAGTGCGGAGTGTGTTGACGTCCATTCTGGATCAGTTATCACCAAGACTTGACAGTTCTTCCTTACGAACGTACCTTTATGAAGCCTCGTAAATGGGTGTAAAACAGTGATTTATTTGCATGGCTAGCCCGATGCCGAAGCAGCACTATTGAAAAAGCTGTTGGTAGCATCGGCTAACTAGCGCCAGATTTTGGAGTGCAGGGGACAAGCCGAGATGGGCTATGAGACATACGTTCACACTCGGTATCATGTTTCAATACACTTTAGGTCAATATCACACCGGAATTCTCCTTTAACATTCATTCTAATATGCAATTGAAATCACAAGTGATTTGGTGGGAGTGTAGCTGCAGTAGAGGGCAGCTGAATAAATAGATAGGCTAAGAAATATAAATACAAATAAATTAGTTCATGAATACATAAATCAATAAATAGTTAAGAAGTAAGAACAATTTAATGTTAAAATATATACATATTATTTGTGTGTTCATTTCATTGGAGTTTTAAATCTAAGCTTGGAGTGCGTTCTGACTCATGCCGGAACCAAAGTTCTGAAGCTAGAGACAGTGTCAGGGCTTTTGTTTTGAAGGGATTGGTACCGTTTGGACCACGCCGTTTGAGAGCGTCTACAGTATGCAAGAAAGTTGGTGTATTTCATACAGTACATGGAAATTACTATTTGTGTTTAATGAAGATGTGAAGACCCGTTGGTTTATTTCTCTCAAGTAAAAGCGGCCAATGAGGTACAGTTGCTTTCTTGCTGTTATTTTGTGTTAATAGATGTTAATGCTAGCTTGACAAAGTTGTGTTCGTCTGTGTAATCGCAGAGCCCGTCTACGGAGAGCCTCCCCACTCTCTATTAATCCCATACAAACCGAATTTGGCTGCAGTTCACCAGAGTTCACCTAGATGGCGATCGCGGGCGAGTCCAAAATACATGGGGTCCTATGGAGCTATATGGCTAAATTTATTGTTTTCACCTATTTAACAACTGAAACCCTCAGATTTTATTTTATTTTTCGCAAAATGGATATGGATTATCAATCAAAAGTGAAATAATCCGGAAGTCATGTCCTTTCGCTTTCTTACAGGTTGGGTCGTTGTTGCCCATAACACGCTAGCATTGATGCTATACTATGCTATGATAATGCTAATGAATGACGTCATTGACACGTTTGAAAGGCTTTTTAGAACAATTTAGTGACTTTAAAAAATATAATACTCAACCAAGTGTATTGTCTTTGCCTCCCCTTTCGAATACAATATTCAAATTACTTGAAAAAAAATTATATCCCGAGAAAAGTGGATTTTGAGGGGTACAGCTCTATAGACCTCCATTCATTCTGGACTCGCCCGCAAGCGCCCCTAGATGCAGTACCACACCGGAAGAGTTCCGAGAGTGAAGGTTCTCCCCTTATTAGACATTCTCTGGTAATCGTAAGGTTATTTACGCTATGTATGTGGTCTCTATGAGAATGTAATTTATGTTTTCATGTATTTCTGTTTCTGTATGTTTAGTTCTCACGGCACGCCTTTGCACATACGTGTGAATAAATGCCAGTAAATAGTAAAGAACGACTTGGTTTCGTGATTTCGACTTGAGAGGAGTAACAAGAACCACTGTTGAAGAGTTACAGAAAAAACTCGTCTTGGGGTCACCAAGTCTCAAAAGTGACCTCAGCGCTAATGGCATAACAGGTAAAAAGCCTTTCCTGTTATTTAATTACAAATGTAAATGTTTATGCTACAGTGACTGTCTGGAATCATGGTTTATTGTCAGAAAATTGAGCTCTTTGGCAAGAAACACAGGTGGAATTAGCATAGAATAACCCCAGAATCAAAAAATATTTGTGGAGGGTCTGTGATATTGTGGGGCTGTATTTACTCCAAAAAGGCCCTGGGAACTAAAAGCTAAACTTAAAGTGCATGTATATGAATGTGTCATGAATGCATGTATGTAAACATGTAAGAAATGTGAAATAAACTAATTATTTAACTAAGGACAGTAACACAAGAATGGAAAAGTGAATGAACGAATCATACCCTGGATGCAAGGTTTAATAAAAGTGGAACGCATGGCGAAATATTGACTTTATTGGGTGTAAGATAAGAATAAGCCTTCCATCGCACTTTCCGCCGGACATACGATATGGCCCTTCATCTTCAGTAAAAACAATACATTTTGTATGAGAGACATTACGAATCTTCAGCAGCACACAGGAGAGTTAACAGTAATCTGCTTTCTGGTCAGCTTCATATTTCACGCGCGACTCCACTGACATGACAGACAAGTCAGCGCCTCCCAACTGCTTTGAGTCTCTGTGATTGTCCTTGGCCAACTGACACATCCAAAGACCCCAGGCCTGGGAGAGCATTGCAGGGTGACTCAACAGAGGGCTCGCCAATCCTCCTTTCCTCCTTCTGAGGTGACTGAAGGACGGCCTGATCAGGTTATTGGGTCTTGATGGATGATGGGACGTATATGAGGGTCATCAGGGTGGCTGCGATTTACCATCCGAAGCCCTCCCACCACCCTCTTCCGCGTTCTGAGGGCTTGATTGCAATTACGGGGCTGTTTCGTGAGCCATTAGTGTCGTTGGGTATTAATGTGGGATGGGTGTGGAGACTGTTAATGTGGCTTTGAAAGGGGGAGGTGACGGAGACCTGGTGCATGTCTCTGTTTGTTCATTCAGCGTGTATGTACGCAGCAGTCCCAGGGGTACCGTGTGTCTTAGCCCACACACCACATAGAGAGCAAACATCTTCAATTGTTTTGGAGATGGTGTGATCGGTCAAGCTCGGTCAAGCTCACATACACATACACAGCACACAACCACATACATGTGCACACACACACACACACACACAGCACACCCCCACATACATGTGCACACTCACACACACATTTAAATTCTTTATTTGGATTAGAAGATAAGCATATATCATGGCATAATCCAAATGTGATAGAAAGGTGTACAACAGCAGCCAATATCCAGTCCATTATGCACATTAGGGGTAAAGGTGGCACCTACAGTACGCCTCCATATGTAGAGGCTAATTACTGCAGATACAGAGCAATATCTTGTCAGTTTCTTGGCCTTGTTCTTATGTAGTCCGCAGATCTGCAGGCCTCTTACACTAATCTTGTGCACATGGCCTAAACTACCAAAAATGAGGGCAATGATTTTACAGGAGTAGCCAGAGTTATTGACATTGTACCATGGTTGATATTTTAACAGTTTTGAAGCATAGCAGATGTCCATGTAAGCATCGAAAGAGCAACCAATTTCTATTATTGTAACAGCTTTGGTGTGTTCATTAATTACAACTATGTCAGGTGTATTTGGTAAGCTATTTATGGCAGTTTCCAATGTAGCGTACTGTTCGTGTGGGGGGGAGAACCAGTCTGTCTTGATCTTTTCGTTGTGATGAATTGCAGTAAAGGTGGCATTGTCGCGGAGCTCCTTCACTGACAGTGCAACGATACAGTCGTGGCGCGCGATGTACAGTCCTACACTTATACAATTTCACAAGGTGTACAGACAGACAAGCACATATAAAGCTGAGCTATTTGCCACACAGCCTTTGCTATGCCCTGAGAAGAGAAGACACATGAGCATACCTAAGTGTCAAGGATTATACTATGTGGCACACTACGTGAGTTGTTACCATGGAAACAGTGCCATGTAAGTCCCTATCGTCCCAATCTGTGCAACATAGCCCCTTCTAAGGAGACAGTCCTTTGGCCACGCTACCAGTCAATGAAAGGTGACACAGAGACGAGTAAAGGGATAGGTAGAATTTGAGCTGGATGAGATGAGAGCTGGATGCTATACTATGAGATGAGAGATGGATGCTATACTATACTGCTATAGCTTCCATATTGTATTCTTGTGTATACATTTCAATATACATCCATTCCCAATGGTTTCAGCCTAAGCAAAGGGGTGTGTTTGAGTTATAGAGGTGTCAAAACTCATTATCTAGTAGATTTCATATTTCTATTACTGTTGCTCTGAGATGCTCTGTTGCTCCAGTAGGCAATTAGTGTTGCTCTGCTCACTAGCGCCTTCAGTGTGTGTATCTACTGTACCCGCTGTTTGGAAGTCAAAACTAGAGTGTGATGAAAGAGTGTCTGTTGCCGCATTGCTGCAGTCAGGACCACACATGCACAGGCACACACACACACACACACACACACACACACACACCAGTGACTGCAGCATTGATCTGCTCAACAGCTGGAGTTACATTCTCCAGTGCTGGATGCCTTGCTCTCAACAAGGGAGCCAACTATGTATTTTTGCCCTACAGCAGGCATAGAATAGATAGCTGTTATGTCAGTGCACACACACACACACACACACACACAGACATACATGCACATTCATACACACACACACACACACACACTTTCATGTGCATACATACACAAACATGCATACACACATAAACATGTACATTTTACAAGTACTGATAAAATGGTAGTGTTGCAAAAACAAACTCAAACTAATTGAGAATGTCACACACACACACACACACTGCCTATTCAAGGAACACACACTCACATTTTTTGTAACAGTTTGCACTTAAACCTAATTAAAGCAATTGCCTTGTTGTTTAAGCCTCTTGCTGCTCTCACAGGGAAATGATGGTGCCTGGAGCGACTCAATTGAAATGTTTTAATCAGGGACGCCGCACATAGCGATTGGCAGCGCTAATTGTGAATGAGACTGCAGACAAAACCAGAGTGGTGTAGACATACGTCAGCCTGGCTGGCTTTTCTGTGTTTCTCTGCCGATCATCACCAGGCTGTTAACATCAGCTGGCTGCCTGGAATTCTCCATTATTATCTGGTGCCGTTTCCAGGGGTAGATAATTGTTGGTTGTCACTGTGAAGAGTCATTTCCTGTCAATGTAATTTTCTTGTTTAACTAGTATGAGTGTAATGTCCTGTAACACATACCAGTACAGGATGCATATGCATATTAAGCCTATTCATATGAATAGATATGTGTATATACAAATGTGGATGTGCAGTTCATCTGTTCATAGCAGGTCGAATGTGACCTCTGAAAGTCTTTCTCTTGAGCTCTAGTCCTTTGTTTCTGTTTTGCCTGTTTGTGTGCCTTTGTGTGCTATTGATGGAGAATACCTTTAGGACGTCTGTCTCAACCATGTCTGCATCTTCTTTAACCTTGCCCACGGCAGGCACCTATTCTCAGTTATTCTGTCAGTCTTGTGATGTACTGAACATAGTTTATCCTCTCTCTCTCTCTCTCTCTCTCTCTCTTTTTCTCTCCCTCACCTTCTCTAAGATGTCTTTATACTGTACTTACACTCACAGACTTTATATGTCTCGAGTGTGCCTACAGGTTATTCTGTTACTTTACATTACATGTACATTAGCATTGCAATGTACCTGATAGCAGCTGGCATGAATCAATCATATATCTTACTGTGGATCCGGATTTTTCGCCACATCGTGACATCATCATATGTTAACTCTAATGGAGGCCGCGGCCGCCTGTTGTTTGCCACACAGGTTTGCTATAAACAAACAAATGATCCATATATTATGTGAACTTTACCGTCTCTGACACTGCTATACATCCCTCAGTTTAATCTTCATTCAGTGTCGGGGTGGGTGAATCCCATCATTCCTTGTGCTAACTCAGACATGAGGCATAATGGCTTGAGACTAATGAGTGTGTGATTGGTTTGCGTCACAGTGGTAGAGGAAGTAAAAGTGAGTGTGTGTGTGTGTGTGTGGGGGGGGGGGGGGGGGCTGGGGGTTAATGTGAGCTCTGGCCTTGGCTGGTTCGTGCTGCCCAACCCTTAGTACCTCTCCACAGAAGACGTCAATGGGGAATAAAGTGAAGTGAAAAAGCCATTGTGGTCCAAGGATTTCGTTTTCCCAGGCTTTCCCCAGAGATGGCAAATGAGTTGCTCAATAGATTGTTTGGGGTATTGAATTGTGGAGGGTATTGAATCTGTCATAGGAACCTGTGGGGCCGTGAGAAATAGTTATATTGTTGAGGACATCGTCTCAGCATGTCCTTCAATTTTATCAGGTCTCCACAATAAATATTTGAAGAACTGTGCACCTCCTTAAGGGGAAGTGATATGAAAGACCAAGGTGATTGGTCACATTTTATTTCTGTTTTCATTTTTATTTACCAATTGAACAGACCAGCAGAGGTGGTAAGGGCCAGTAATGACTCTAAGGTGCATGACAATTACCGAAATAAAGTAGACAGGTGCAGATGGCTATAATTTTGATGAATTCATTACAGACTACACTTGTTATTGTGATTATAAAGCAAGGGTTATAGAGATAAAAACATATGTTGCCATAATGAGAGAAAGATTAAACTTCTTCAAATTAGTCTAATTTTGTTGTTAATTTGCTTGTTAAATGCCCTGTCAAGTGGAGACAATCAAATACACAGAGTAGCTTGCCCAGATAATACAAACTCAGGAGGGAGCTTCACCCAAAAGATTCTCTGCACTTTATCTATTGTAACAACCTGAGCTTGAGTCACCCTTGACGACAGAAGAGAGAACACTCACTGTTGTCTGAGCCTGTCCTTGCTTTAAGCACAGTCTCCTTCTCAGTGGGTTATTGGTCCAGACGCACACTCAGACACTCGTCCCTTCTTCCCAAGCAAATGTTCTAGAGCGCTCCGTGAGGGAAATTTGGAAATTTGGTGCATTTATCCCAATCCGTGAATTAGTGAAACACACTCAGCACACAGTGAGGTGAAGCACACACACTAATCCCGGTGCAGTGAGCTGCCTGCAACAACAGCGACGCTCAGGGAGCAGTGAGGGGTTAGGTGCCTTCGTCAAGGGCACTTCTGCCATGCCTACTGGTCGGGGTTCGAACCGGCAACCGAAGCGCTAACCAGTAGGCCACGGCTGCCCATGTCTTATTGATTAGTAAGGAGAACACATTACTTCCTTAGATGCAACATATTAGCATGTGCTCATCAGGGCTCATGTTAGAAAGAATATATACAAGTTGACGCAACCTGCTATGCATTAAGGTTGGGCCCAGATAAGATGGTGCAGAATTGAATACTTCGATAAAAATGTCACAAGATTAATTACTGTCTCGTTCCCACATTAGCAGATCATTTGTGTGATCCGTAAGGGATTCAATTATAAAATCTTCACCGTGTCAGCGTGTTGAAATTAAAGTTGCCAATAAAGCCAGTAGCCCATACCATAATTTGTGTGTTTAAACCAATAAGACTTGGCAATAGTCACCTCCAAGACTGCAATACATGACATCATAACATTGATTCTTGCCGTTAAATGCATCAGTGTGTGACACTACATTGTATTTAATCCATAAATGTGCATAGATCCACCAGTCCAACTAATGCTGCTTTCGAGATGTCTTGTAAATCATCGTACACCCACCCGTACAACATGTACCAATGAGTGGCTTTAGGAACGCCTTTCTCTCGAGCCACGAGGGGCATTAGCAGGAGGCTAGTCATTGTTATTGTTTTGTGCTACATGTAGCCTCTAGCTAAACGGCTGGAAAACAAATTGTTACATTGTATTGCAGGCACAGCAAGACCATGCAATGCATGAATTGGTGACCGGATTGAAGCAGCAATGTAATCTAGTGTGTAAGAGCATTACATCAACTTTAACATGACCAACACAGTACAAATGCAAAAAAATACATGTCATCTCATCTCAACTATGGGCGCAGCCATGTTTGTTGTAAGGTCGTACGTCCACCTCGGGGTACCCTCAAGTACTCCGAGGTAAAGTGGGCGTGCCTGCCCAAAATGCCACAAGAAAGCTGGGTAATTTACACTTTCCAACTCGGGCGGCGGATTTACGAGACATTTACGAGACATCTCGAAAGCAGCATAAGCCTGGTATCTCTGAGTATAGTGGCTGCAGTGACTTACCCTGTCATTGGTGCAATAATCTGGAATATTGAATTTTAAAAATAATTTTGTCTGCAGGAGATTTGCCGTGTAGCCAGGAGCTGTGGCCTCATATCCACACATACAGGCCCGAGGACTGCATCCTAACCTTTTCCCAGTCTTTGGGATGGGACTGACATTTAGCAGTGTAATGAAGGCAGTGACCGCAGCAGCCTGTGTGACCAGAACACAGCCTCTGTCAATGGGGGAGTGCTGAACTGGCCTTTCTGCTGTATTTGGTGCCAATGGGAGAGGGAATGTCCAGTGAACCTGTTAGTGAAGGTGGCACATAGCCAGTAGCTTTTCTGTGGGCGTGAGGGCAGACCTTGTTGTACAGTGATGCAGCTGACAAAGCATGGCTGGCTGGGTCATTTGTGTGCGTGTGCGTGTGTGCGTGTGTGCGTGTGCGCGCGTGCGTGCGTGCGTGCGTGTGTGCATGTGCGCGTGTGCGTGCGTGTGTGTGTGCGCGTGCGTGCGTGTGTGTGTGTGTGTGCATGTATTTTCCATTCCCAGCTGTCACAGACCCCTGTATATTCTTTACCTTCCCTTTACAAGATGTCCATCAGTCCTGTATCCCCTACCCTCCTTCTCTCCTGTCTCCTCTCTCTTCTCTCGCCTCTTTAGGTACAGGACGGGGAAGCCTGGATAATGAGCAGCAGGTGTGTTAATTAACGCCATGTTTGCACTGGGATTTGGCAGGCAGCCGCTGCCACTTCTGTCAATAGGAGCCATTACTGAGACCTGCCTCTGTATGCTCACTCATCCCTTTCTTTTTTCTTTCCTCTCTCCTTCCCTCGTTCCCTCCATCCTTTTCCTCTCTGCCTTCCCAAGATGCCTTGTGTCCCTCTGGCTCGGTCTCCTGCAGCTGCCAGTGGGTTTTTTTTTCCATACCTTCTCTTTCTCTCTGAACATACCCTTTTTTCTCACTTTCATCCCTTGCTTACTTCTCTCCTTTTCATCATCATCTTCCTGACTTCCTTGCACTGAACCTTTCCTTGCACCACCTCATGCCCAGATTGCCTCTTTCTCCTCTCTCTCTCTTTCTCCTCTCTCTCTCTCTCTCTCTCTCTCTCTCTCTCTCTCAAAGTAAATACACTTTGCAGTTCCACACATTTTCTACTTATGGGTGCAGGCAGCTGGAAAAGCATCTCTACTGAAATGGTAATTCCGCCGATGAACCTGATTAGTTTGCAAAGAACCACAGCATTGCTGGAGTTTACTCAGTCAAAGTGATGTGTGGACAAGCACATTCATTACTCTTTCCCCTATATGGGTGATCTTGCAGAGGTACTTCATAGGCATCATAATCCTGGGGTGCAGAACTCATATATCATTCATGCCAACCTGTGATACGTCGCCGTATAACATCACATAGTATAACTAAGCATTCAAATATTGCAGCGCTCTGCACCTCCCATGTACTGTAACGTGTTTTGTGTGCAAATGAGGGTGTTACTGCCACAGGTCTATCCCTCGTTGGCTGCCGGCTCTAGGGATGTGTGTAGGGTGATTGTTTCACCCCTGGGGAGCCATGCATAACACTAATTATTTATCAGCGGACAACACATTTTTCTTATTAAGGCCACTGAGACAGTGGCAGTGAAGGAGAGGGAGGGGGGTGGAGGACTTGGGTCTGTGGAGGGAGCTGAATCTGCTGTTGTCAGCAGGATGAAATGGGAAGCAAAGGGCCTATGGTGACAGGGGCATGCTGTAGATTCATGCATGAACATTTTCAGCTGTACACACACACACACACACACACACACACACACACACACACATGACCAAAAACATACAAGTACTCTCAGTCAAATTCTATCTCTCTCTCCCTCTCTCTCACCTCTCTCTCACACACACACACACACACACACACACACACACACACACATCATGGAAGAAAAATAAATGTTTGCCTTTGTGATGCTGCATGTACTTGATTGGCATTGAACATAATTCAAAGATGTGTGTTGAATGCTGACAGAGGTCTTTTCTACATTCCCCTGCTCTGTGTGCAGTACAGAGAACTGAAAAACTGTGCACTTTGGGTATATCCTGTCCTTGGGGAAGGGGGGTGTGAAATCATGAATCCCAGTAACAGGCAGGTTAGTTAGAGGTGTGCGGTGGTAAGCCACATTCTGGGAAATTTTCCAAAGGGCCAACAGGCAATCCAGTTAATCTTCCAACTCGGAGCAACCACATTTCTTACCACAAGATTATGACTTTGTACCTTTAAAATGAGTCAGCCGAGCGTGTTGGGCTCTCTTGTGTCAGCAGCATCACACCACAGTGGAAAAGAAATGAGCTTTGCTATAGTGAACTGCATACACTGGCATACACTATTTCATAACAATAGGCTACATCCAGGTACTTCTTAAGAAAAGCATATTCCTGGCATTTAGTTGAGCTGAAACCCTTATAGTTAAGACAGCGCAAGTGTCTAATTCTCACAAAGGTCCATCTGTACCAATAACATTTGGATACCATTCCTTGTTTGCTGTAAAGGCAAAGCATATTATTCAGTAATAATATGTATCACTAATTAACTTGGCATGCCACTGCATATTCACATCTGTTTGTTATGGTGGACATTTCCAGGAACTGTTGATGTTCATTCATCACATTAAATAATAAACATGTTTGCAATTCCAATTAGTGGGTAATGCAGACTGTCGGGCGAATATGAGGGGCTATT
This sequence comes from Alosa sapidissima, assembly GCF_018492685.1. NCBI lineage: Eukaryota > Metazoa > Chordata > Actinopteri > Clupeiformes > Clupeidae > Alosa > Alosa sapidissima. The sequence goes on from NC_055977.1 coordinate 15,940,493, forward strand.
TGTGGATCCAATCATTTTCAGATGAGTTGGGTGGCCTTTCACAAAAGAGTAGCAGAAATATACCTGTTCCTGGTAGATTATTTCATCATGTGCAATACATATTTGGGTTTTAAAACGCTGTCATCCCAAGGTTGAAGGGAAGCAAATTTATTTTGTGAAAAAGGAAAATCTCGTAAAAAAATACCTGCTTGAAAGACCTTCTTAAGCCTCCCTTTGCCAATAAAACATTCTCCTATGACACCCCATAAAGTTAGAAAATACAAAGCAAGGCATTTACTGTAAGACCATTTATCTTTACAAACTCTCCCCAAATCGTCCAGATTCTTAGGTCCACACTTGTGCATTCTCTCTTTGACTCACCCCACTGTTTTTTTTATGGAGTTTAGATGGAGTTTAGACTGAGATGGCAATGCTTGATTTTGTGTTCAGCAAACCATATTTGTCTTGATCTGGACGTTTGTTTTGGTTCATTGACCTGATGAATGGTCCAATCATGACCCACTTAGTCATGACCCATTTTAGTGTCTTGGCAGAGATTGACAGATTTCCTTTAAAAATGTTTGAAACTTTGAAAAGGGTTTCTTGGTGTTCATGATACCGTGCACCTTAATTAGGTTCCCAAGGCCTTTGGGAATAAAAACAGCCCCACAATAGCACAGCCCCTCCACCATAATTCTCATTAGGTATGGGGTTCTTTTCAGTATAGTCATTCTTCTATGTACGCCAAACACACCTAAAGTATTTCTAGCCAAAGAGCGCAATTTTCATTTCATCTGACAATAGACCACACTTCCAAACAAAGTCACTGTACCATTCAGTAACTCCTGCCGTTTACATTGGTAATTAAATGACTGGACAGGCTTTTATCTGACATGCCCTCTAAATAATCTATTAGCAGTGAGGTCACTTTTAAAGATTTTTTGGAGGACTTGGTGACCCAAGATGATACCTTTTTCTGTAACTTTCCAACAGTGGTTCTTATGGATTTTTTTACCTATCTTGTACGTGAGGCAAGATAACCATGGGTCTTAATCCAAGCATGTTTGTCACATTTCCAGTTGATTAGACAAAGTATCTAGTTTTTATAGACATTCCCTGACTCACAAATGTCAACACACTTTCATTTTATTTAAATGTGTCTTGTCTTTCCGATGTTGAAAAATGACTAGAGGATTTAGCTTCTGTGTCACTTTATTATGACCGCCGCGCAGCGAAGCACAATATAGGTATATCAAAGATATAAAAACATGGTTATGTTTTGTTCTACCCCGGGTGGAGGTATAACTAAGGACTTTTTGGGGCTTTGTTTCCTGTACTAAGGGTGTTTGTGGAAAAGTTGACATTTTAAAAGTGATTAGGGAAAACTTGTGGACATTGTAAAGGTGTTTGTGCACATCACTCCTCAGAGTCACTAAAATAAGCTACTCCTCAGACAATTTTAGTATTCATTAAAAAATAATACAAAATGTAAAAAGCTGCACACAGAGCAACAGCTGACATCTCCCTGTCCCAGAACAAGGTTTGTCTCGCCACATATTATTATTCACTGGAAAACCTATTAGTGACGGCTGTATCCATTAATCATACACAGGTAACCACATTCACAAGGTGTTTCGCACGCACACAGCCGCCAGCCTCTGCTAATTGATGTAATGAGCTGTGTCATGGGAGGCTGACAGAAATTAAACTGTAATTCAATATTTTGTGGTGTGTGTGTGTGTGTGTGTGTGTGTGTGTGTGTGTGTGTGTGTATGAGTTTATGCATGATTTTGTGGTTATATTTGTGTGTTTTTTTTTCACATGTCCTACAAATACTATCCCCCATATCACCAGTTCCAGTCTATTAGGCAAGAGATAAACCAAAGGCTTTCACTTGGCCATGAGAATAAGGACAAAGGGGATCTGATTGCCCTATTTAATAAAAAATAAAAAAGAGGCATAGTGTAAAATAAACAAAAAGAGAGACACAGTCAAACTCAAAAGCAGGCTGTAATTGGGCGGACATGTGATTGTATGCAACGGAAGGTCAAGAGAGTAGTCAGATGAAGAAAAACGCATCTGTTGGCCGCCAGTTCAAAAGACTCCCCTACACACATGGAAGTATCTCTCCACAAGAATTATCTCTGACCTTGTCAACCTGCCAGTCTCAATACTATTTCTCTCTCTCACACACACAAACACACTTGCACGTCATTGTAAAACCAGCGTGAGCGTGGCTACGGCACTGCTCTGACGGATGTAGACCCGTTATGTTTTGAACCCCAGTGGCGTCAGCAGCCAGGCAAAGGCTGTGCGGGGTATCAATCACCTTCAGCGGGTTGAGCAGGAAACCTCTCGTTACCGTGACTTTACCTGCTCTCACACACTCCACTCACTCCACCCACACGGGTAATTGGCAAGAAGGCTTAAGATTGGACATGGTCCAGAATGAAAGGAGGAAGGAGGGTTAGGGTGTGAGTGTGTGTGTGTGTGTGTGTGCAGGAGGGGGGGATGTAACGAGAAGGAATTAATGGAATAGGAAGTGGGGGTCTGAACAGAGGAAAAGGCTGAGAACGGGGGAGCTGGCATTTGCTCCGTATCATAGCTAAACCTAATCGGCTTGACACACCAGGAGGTGGCACTTTCCTGAGGAATGGCTCTATTCAGAGATCCTCAGCCTGACAGCTGTGCTGAGACTCTAAAGACCTATAGGTTATTTTTCTAATCATGTGCATTGATGAATGAGGCTCAAGTCATCTGTGCGTCTGGCCCATTCCATGTGAAGTAAGTAGGCTAAATGTCAAAATGAAATGTCACGTTCGATCTTGAAAAACACATTTGTTTGGTTCCTTTAAGGTGGAATCATAGTTGTGAACGCATAAAACCTCCTGTATGGCCCGTCGTGACAACCCTATTTATATTTTGAAAAGAAATGTTTTCTTAGAATTGTTGTTTAGAGCAGTGCCCAGGTGGAGAGCTCAGAGAGGGAGGTTATGCAAAGGTATGCCTTTATTACAGCATGGGTCTCCCTGGTTACAGACTTCTCATGAATGATTAATTGTATTGAGCCACATGTACACTTTAGCATAGCGTTGCTAGCATAACTAGCATTCTAGCCCCAGTAGCTACTGCCAAAGCACAAGATTGAACTCCATGGGGGCGTGTGGAGGCATGTTTGTATTACCGGTACCAGCATGGGCCATTTTATTAATGCTGTAGGCCTGCTATTACCTTGTGACTAGTGTTCTTGAGTAAAACAGACTGTGAAAGACCTGTGGAGAAGAGACTCTTTGAATCAGAGTTGAATCAGAGTAAGAGCAGTTCTTCTCATGACTTTGTGAAACCCATGAGATGTGCTTGCCCCATTTGCTATCAGTTTGGTCCATGTTAAGCATTGGTTAATAAATCATAACATTTGCTATTTGAATAGCTGTATAGGCCTACACTGTGTACACTGTTTCTATTGACTGCACAATGCTGTAATTGTGACCATTCATCATGAAGAAATTGCAGTCATTTGTCAAGCTAAAGACTATTAGCCAGTCAAAAAGTAGTTTATGTAAGGCATTTCACAAGATCAAGTAAACATAGTTGTGACAGAGTTTTGGAATGGTAAATGTTTAAAACAAAAGCATATTTTTACTTTTGACACAAACCTGCCCCCTAAAAAAGATTGCCTGTCCCCTTTTTCTTGAAAAATGAAATCAATACCTCAATAGTCACACAAGTCTCAAAGAAAGTGAGTTTGTGTGAGTAATGTCAACTCTCCTTAGCCTTTGAGTTCATTACTTAACTGTTGGGAATATATTACATTAGAGGGTAGAAGAGCACTAAGGTCTATCGCTCTGGGATGTTGCAGTCCTTCCTTTCCTGAAAGCAAACTTATATTTCTCTGTTAGGATCAGGGGTATAGACCCTTTCAACAAGGTAAACAAAAACAATGCTTGAACATTCTATTTGGTTCCCAATCTACCTTCTGCATTAAGATAACATATGGAATGTTAAAACGGAAGTCTTGTGGGGCCAACTATGATGCTGATAATGGAACTCTCTTGAAAGGGTCTATAGTGGTTAAATAAGTAAGGGATAATGGACGACACGGTGGTCTGTTCACAGAAGTTAATGCACGGTCGAGGTTGTAAAACGGCCCCGACGCGAACCTCGTAGTGCATTAACTTCTGTGAACAGAGCAACAGACCACCGTGGAGTCCATTATCCCGCTTATTCCACTGTTGCCACTTGCGTTGTGTTCATTTCCTGTTACAATTTAAACGTTTTAATCGCTAAAACTGTCTTGTTTGTAGAACTAATTTCTTCCGACACATATCAACTATTTCTCAACTCACAAGACAAACTGCCGTTACTAGTTCTAAATAGATGGTTACGGCCAAAGGCCACTCGTTAGTTCTATCTCTCCCGTTGTCAAGCGGGCGTATCCCAAGATTCTGATGAACTTTAGATTTGAAACATCGCTTTTACTTAGCCTGCTGTCATCCATCTAGCTAAAAGCCACCTCCGTCATATGCTACAATGTTGCAATGTTCTGAACGTCTGCATTTTACAGCTCGGATGCAACGTGACAGTTCATTTAAACTTCACAACGAGTTCGGCGAATTAATATACAAGTGTGATACGGCCAAAAAATTGGATCTACTTCATAGGTGTGCAGATAACATACGGTTAATGGTCGTTCTAAATTACGTAGGACAATGGGAAATTCAACCAAGCAGTGGGATAAGAGGTGGGTAAACTATGAATTCTGTGATCACGGTAAGGTGAACTGCTCCAGGCGGTATCGGATTTTTTAAAAAGGCATTAAGAACCATTGATGATGGTGGAGGTTATTATGCAATGTTTATAACAATACTAGTGGTATGAAATGCTTCCTAGAGTGTTGATGAGTGTACATATTGTGAATTTGGATAATACAGTGTGATTTTTAAATGTTAAAAGTTGCAATTGGTGAATAAACTCTTTTGAGAGGTGGATAAACTCTAATAAGAGGTGGATAAACTCTATTTCTGAAATTTCAGAGGTTACTTGTGTTTAGCCTCTACTACAACCCTGGTTAGGATGGAAAGGTTTCCCCACGACAGAGAGGATAGAAGAGAGATGGAAGAGGAAAATAAAGGAATATGAACTCTTCAGTAGCTCTGAAAGATGCAGCGTGTCCTTCAGAAGAACCCACATTCAACCATTTCAAAGTTTGTCTCTGTGGTACTATCACTGACATAAAACTCTTTTTCACTGCTTTGTTCCGAGTGCTTTCATAAAAGATATTATGAGCTAAAAGAATGGAGAGTGAGGGGAGCATCGACAAAACCGTGGGCAGACTGACGACCTTGTCTTCAGGTATTCGGCTACACAGCAATCTGAAGACAAAGCACATTTGGGGTCATATGTTACTCATTTGCATGGGAAAAATCAGATCATATCTGAAAAAGTCAATAGTTGCCCTGGCCAGGTGCAAGATAAAAAGATAAGAAACTGATTTTACTGGCAGGCAGATCTGTTAATAATGTGCCACACACACACACACACACACACACACACAAACACATTAATGGAACATTTTCTCTCATCAGACTATTACTATTTAGACATTCTACATCTTAGGCACAAATGCCACATCTGTGAAAGGCTGTAAAGGTGACTTTCTTCCCTTCTGCAGCTGTGAGGGGTGCACCAGCGCATATGCTAACCGGCTCATAATCAGGTTGCCACGCCAGAGTTGCCATGGAGCTTAGAGCACATCCCAGCTGCTTTTAGCTTCCTCGTCTGTCATCTGCAGAGTGTCATCACAGTGTCGAATAGAGTGTCATGTTGGGATTTCCTGATTAGGATTTTATGCTTATATCTCTCAATCAGTCTGCCTTATCAATCAGTCAATATCTAACATGCCGACCTTACTAAAAATAGTCTGCTATCTCAAACAGCCATACTTGATTGCGGTCTTCATGTCATCTGATGCCAATAAATATCAATAACATGTTGCTTGTGGTCCAAGAAAATGTCCTTGGCTCTGGCATCTCAGTAGCTGACTTTCCAAACTAGAAGAAATGGGGGAAAAAAAGTAATTTGTTGTGGTTGAAAACGACCATGTTGAAAGGAGGCCTCTTTCTAGGCGAAGTGCAGGAGTTTTTGCAGTCTCCCCTGAGCACTAACACAAATAATGAGGAGGGAGAAAAGAAAGAGTCTCTAATTGAGACTAAAGATGCTTGGCTCTGCTCGGATGGCGCAGATAACAAAGGCAGCAGATAAACGGGCCACTCAGCACCTTGGAGACCATTTAACCACAGAATTTCATTCTGTGAAGTCTCTCTGAGCTGGAGTATTGCATTCGCATTCGCGACCAAACATTGCCTCTAGAGTGAGGCTGACTGGTCTGCTCTTTGCTTGACATCTGTTTGACATTTACCACACTAGTACATGATCTCACATACCCAATAGCAACAGTACTGATCAAAGACAGTGCAGTTCGCCTCAATGGTGAAATAATGTCTAATACTGTCTAACTTCAAGTCTCACATCACATAGCAAACATGTGTTATGACTTTGTACAGAAGAGTCTTCACAATAGAAACCTCATTCGAACACATCCGATTGTTCTGTGATGGATCCCATGAAAAATCCATGCAGCTATCATTCAATCAATGCATACATCAATGAGCTATGATATGGAGATTTTCTGTGTGTGCTCTTCCTGTCAATTTGTACTGTAGAGAATGAGTGAGTGAGTGAGATGGTGAGTGAATAATGACAGAGAGAGAGAGAGTTTATTCTGTGTTCACATGCCTCATTGTTGTATGTCTATTTCCTTTTTTTGTGATTCTACTGTGTTATCTGTAACACTGGCTTTGGCAACACTTCACCCAAACAGTCATGCTGATAAAGCTCCTTTGAATTTGAGAGAGAGAGAGTGAGTCAGGAAGATGTCAGGAAGAGAGAGAGATGTCAGGAACACAGACACATGTTCAACCTAGGTAGCACCGTCCTACAGCACACAATGCAGTATACTTACCTCGGTCTGTTCATTACTGCATCATGCAGGAAGCTTCAGCATGGCAGTTAATGCACTAAAAGAAAAAGCCTGCAGAGCCCTATATGCTATAAAATCCGAATTTTACAATATAAATATACCAGTCAGTATCTGGTGCAAACTATTTGACAGGTAAGGGATAATGTATTGTCCGCCGGTAATTATCAGAAAATAAGTCCCGACAGGGAGAACAGAACCCAGACGCTCAGCGGAGGGGTTCTGTTCGACCTGAAGGGACTTATACACTAGGCCTACTCCACATTTTTTTTTCTTAGGGGTTTGCTTCGACCTGAAGGGACTTATTTTCTGATAATTACCGGCGGACAATACATTATCCCGCTTATTACACGGCTACTTGCCAAAACGAGAAAAGAAACCTAACACAAAATCTTTAAAAATGATTTTGCTACCGTTTTGTGTCTTCCGCTGACAAAATAAATTGTTCGCCACACAGATAGAACTTGACAGTTTCAGGTGTTGCGTGGCAACGTCTTACTAGCTTACTTTCTCTTTCAATGAAATTCCATTGCAATAAGCGAACGGAATTCTTGCAGATGGATATGAAAGACGTTAATCAACACGTTGCCACTGACAGCGGTGATTATATACTTTGCCGGTGATTTATATAGATTTAACATAGGCCCGAACGTTGGGAAGGCCCATTCATGTGAATGGAACTTTCTGCAGCACTCTGAAGAGCCGTGTAATAATACAGTTTATTCCACTGCTTGGTTGAATTTCCCATTGTCCTACGTAATTTAGAACGACCATTAACCGTATGTTATCTGCACACCTATGAAGTAGATCCAATTTTTTGGCCGTATCACACTTGTATATTAATTCGCCGAACTCGTTGTGAAGTTTAAATGAACTGTCACGTTGCATCCGAGCTGTAAAATGCAGACGTTCAGAACATTGCAACATTGTAGCATATGACGGAGGTGGCTTTTAGCTAGATGGATGACAGCAGGCTAAGTAAAAGCGATGTTTCAAAGCTAAAGTTCATCAGAATCTTGGGATACGCCCGCTTGACAACGGGAGAGATAGAACTAACGACTGGCCTTTGGCCGTAGAAACCATCCATTTAGAACTAGTAACGGCAGTTTGCATCCTACAGAAGCCCTACATGCCGAATTCTGCCAAACTGTATTGAAAGTTCAAACTAAAACAATGCATGTAGAGCAGAATTAGGCCATTACCCATTGGCTATACCTATTCAAAAAAGATCCCTAAAATTCTAGATGCACCTGAAATCTAGTCCCAAAAACACTCTCCAGTTTGAGGCATTAAAAACCTAGGAACTGAACCCAGAAAAGAGTCCCCTGTGCCAGCTGGTACTAAAGCTCAATAATTCAGTAACAACAGCTAATACACAATACGCTCAGACCAGTTCTGCTTCCAAACTACAAATTTGTGTCAATAAAATCATCAAACAAGCAAAAGAAGATTATTTGAAACATTGGACCAAACTACAAGCCAAAGTAGGATGAAATTCTATCTAACCCTAAAAAGAGATTATAAATTGGCAGGGTATCTCATCTCTGTCAGAGATACGAAGCAGAGGCAAATCCTGACCAAGTACAGGCTCAGTGACCACAACCTTGAAATTGGTAGGCATAGAAAGACCCGGATGCCAAAAGAAGAAAGAACATGTGGTCACTGCCAGGCAGGGAAGGTTGAGAAAGAGGAGCACTTTCTTCCATACTGTGAAAAGTATGAAGAATTAAGACAACCCTTTTTCCATAAATGTAAAACCACCTACCCAAATTTCAAAGAGCTAAACAAAAATGAAAAAAAAAAAAAATGGCTATCCTCTCAGGAGAGGGTCCTTAAGCAAAATATATATCATTATGCCATAACCTGAGGGACACTAGTGTAATGTAAATATACAATGTTTTTTTTAGTCTACATGTACAGTATGTGTGTGTGTGTGGGGGGGGAGACTTTTTTCTAAGTTCTAAGTTTAGATCTATGTATGTTACTCATAAATGTTTATACACTGTTATGACTTTTTTGGCAATGCAAATGCCCTTTTTGTCATGCTAATAAAGCACCATTGAATTGAATCGAATCGAAAGAGAGAGAGAGATAGAGAGAGAGGAGAGAGAGAGTGATGACCACACTGACAAGCCAAGTCAATTTAGACTTCAGTAGGAGAAAGCCAAGATTGGGAACGCAGATTCTGAATGACATCTCGACATACTGCAGACGTGTACCAGCATACAATTTGCTGCTCTCGTCTCAGCCATCCATGGTAGGTTGCTTCGTGCCATCTAGCCACCTGAAAAGCTCTTCACTGCAACAGACAGCCTTATCATCAAATACATAGTCAGAGACCTCACTGCATCAACCTCTCCTGTTCTCTTTTTTGTCACTCGCTCTCTCTCCATCTCACACTCTCATCTCTCTACTCTGTCATTCAGCTTCAGACCAGTATTCTATTTAATGACACATGCACAAAGATAGAAAAAGAAGATATTGTAGCCTATATATGAACATTTGTTTGACACCTCTTTTGTAAAATACATGGTCATAATGAATGCTGGTGTAACACTTTGTCATATTATGATTTGTTCAGTCATTATCAGTTCAGGCTCTCGCAGAGGAGGCTCTTGCTCATGACTCACACAAGTCACAGAGAGCTGAGAATAGAGCGTACCTGCTGTGAGGCAACACTCCAACCTCCAACTTCAGCAACTCTCCTCATTCAGAAGTGATCCATTTGGGTTTCATTTTATTCTGAAAGAACATCCTCATATCTCGACATGTATTGAACCATTTTTATAGTTTATTTAATGTTCTGCGGATAGTGGAAAGAGTTAAAACAACATGATTGCCAACATATTCTATCTTCTTGAACAAATGTGTTCTTCCCTCTAACCAAAGCATACATCTTCATAATTAAACTAGATCTGCTCCTAGTTATTTTAATTCAATAATCAAGCCTTACATCCCCAACCGCCCACTGCGGTCTTCTGGTGAGCGTATGTTGTGTCGACCAGTCATGAAAACTGGGTCTAATTCCAGACTCTTTTCTTCAGTGGTTCCATGTTGGTGTATGAACTGCCCAGTGCTCTCCGTTCCTGTGGTAGTTTTGGGTCGTTTAAGAGGGGTCTAAAGACATTCCTATTCAACATATACTTAGTTGTTTAAGCGATTATGTGTTATGGTTTATATAATGTTGTTTTATTTTAATTGGGCTGTTAATTAATTTGACATTATTGTTTATTATTGATATTCTCCTTAATGTAGTCTTAGCATGTCATTGTTTTTTATATTATTGATTGAATTGACATTATTGTTTTATTATTGCCTTTCCCCTTTTTTACATTGCTGTTTATTAGGCTATTGCTTGAATTGATATTATTGTGTACTACAACTATTCTCCTTACTATATTTGACCTACATTTTAATCTGTTCCCTGTTCAATTTTAAATATTATTATGTTGTTTTGTATTTATGTGTCGCTATGGACAAAGGCGTCTGCTAAATCCATAACCATAACCATAACCATAATTTATTGCCTTTGGGCCTCTGGTGCACCTGACTTTAACTTGGGTTACTGGCATGGCAGGATCAATTCCCATGCACTTTCAATGCTTTTACAGATGGAATTTTTTATGAGTGAGGATTTTAGTGAGAGTTTAATTAGGGAGCATGTGAATGTGCAGTGCTATTCTTGCAAATCCTTGCATTGAAAGCAGACTCGGGAAAGATCTCCTGCAGATCGATGCAGCAAAAGAATATAGCCAGAGGTGAGAATGCTTGATTGGTGTCACTCACGTAACAGCGAAAACACACGCTCCAAAGGCCCTAAAGAGCAGCAACTCAACGTGTCAACATCAGTAACATCCAACAGCTTTCTGTCATGTCAAATCAGAACAATCAGAATAATATAACACATGTGGTTAAAGACAAAAGCCTTATACATGGATTTCTATGCAACGTCACGAAAACATGCGTGCGCAACTAAGAGGCAGAAAGCACCATAGAACAGCATAGAGCAGTGCTCTTCATGAAAAGAATACAATGTGTTTTTGTGCTGAAACCTGCACCGATTCGAAATCATGATGGTTAGAGAATGTTCAATATGTTCAATATCCCTAACGGAATGCATGTCTTCGCCAAAAACACCAAACAACGATGTTATATTAATAATGCAAATGAACAACAAACTCTGAAATAAAGTCTGAAATGAGATGTTATTATCATTGAAACAACAGGGCTATACAAAAATATCCGATTGTAGCTTACAGCAGCCGACTATTACGTTAAGTTTATAACGTTGTGGCCGGCCACCAAGCGTCTTCTGCCCCACGGCTGCGCGCGCATCTAGTTTTGTTGGTAAACGGGAAACCCGTGTATACAAAGACAAAAAGTGAGCTTCAGACGTGGCCTTGAAAGAGTGCTTTGACCGGATGCAATTTCAAGCTTTTCCCTGGTAGCATCTATTGCCCATTTGCACCCAACCACAGTTTGTTTTTACACCAGATCAAAGACCTAACATTTGGCTCCATACACACAGCACAGAATGTGACTGAATAGGATGAAGGAGCCTGTGAAGGGATGGGGCTCTAAACTCAAAAGAGCTGTGTGTCCCCCAGGTCCTCCCACTGCAGAGTGGGGTAGAATGGAAGAAGAAGAAGAAGAAGAAGAAGAAGAAGAAGAAGAAGAAGGTTATGATGATAAAAGGTGGGAAAGGGCAGAAGCAGAGGTGCTGAAGCAGTGGGGTTGGGTTGTGCTGACGCAGAGGCTGTGTGGTGAGGAGCATGCTATTAATATCAGAGCAGCCAGATAGGCAGCAGGACCCTCAGGGATCCATACTGAAAAAGGCTAGCAATGAACTTTCATTATCAAATCCCAACTGCTGAACTGCTGAGTTTGAATGTGAAACAGAGCTCACCCCCATGGTGCAACTATGTGTGATGTAAAATAAGTAAATTTCTATAGAAGACTCTGAATACAGTCTAAGCTAATATCATTACAATGAAAACATTTGAAACCCTCTAATAGTTAGACGGATTTTTAGTCAGTAAGTTAGTAGCCTAAGTTCCATCCAAACACTGCAGCCCCTCCTTGAAATGAGACAGAATGTATTCATAAAAGAGGTTTCAAGAACAATTCCAGACTACTGTTCCCCAGACGCAAGATAAAAGAATAAGCTACGAGACGTGCCCACCGAGACAGTCTGGCAGGTATGATGTTCCTTTGTGACTGATGATGGAGATTACTCAACACCCCCCACCAGCTGGCTAATTACTCACCCAAGAGGTGGAGATCTCTGAAGATGGAGATCAACAACAAGTTCTACATCATCTGTCTCTTGGTATCACATTTAAAGGGTTTATACCATAGTACAGCCATCATACAGTTATGCACAGGAGGGAATTTTAAACATCTTATGGGAAAACTTACACAATAGAGTGTTTCCTTTTCTCATATAGGTTATTCAGGCTGACAGACAGAACTAATCAAATTTAATTGTAATTATGTAACAGTTTAACAACACCACAAATAAGCTTTCATCATAGCTTCTGTTGTAACGTTTGCACTGAAAAAAAAAGAAGTGTGTGATGACGCATGCTTGCCTAAAGAGTATCACACACACATACACACACACACACACACACACACACACACACACACACACACACACACACACACAAACAACACTGCATTAGAAAGATAAGGCAGATTGACAGACAGACATAAAGTTTAAGATTCATTATTAATGTGTTGACATTCTGTGCTCCTGACATCATCATTGTGCTCGGGGTTTAATGTACATGTAAAGCAAAAATGCCACTGTTTTACGTCTCTTGCAGGCAATTCCCTTTCTATTTCTCATGCAGATGAATAAGTATGAATTGGCTAAAAGGATGTTCAAGAAAAAGAAGTGAAATCATGAGGCAAAGAAACCAAGAATGGAAGCTCAGTCATCAACCAACTAAGTCCAACATTGGGACTCAATCCGAATAATTTCACCTCAAAATCGCCCCACTGTGCAAAGTTCCCAGGTGTTTGCAGGGATCTGCATAGATTGATTTGGTAACTGAACACTCCCCTGACCTTGAACTCCAGAGGCATACCATGGAAAATAGACAAGCACAAACAGCAACAGAAGCATATTCCAGCCATTGACCAGCGCATTGAACCGGAGAATGTAAAATATGGAAATCAATAAATATCTCACTAAGAAGTGAACAGAAAACACAGGCATTTTTCCTTGTACAATGCTAACTAGTAATGGAGCGCCTACACCAATTTAACCTCTTCTGGGACTGCTGTACTGCAGATTGTAGTGAGATTAAATTCCATTTATCAAACACTACCCCAGCTGGTAGAAAGGAAAAGATCACTGGAGCACACAGATGTTTAGCTTATTTTAAAAAGTGATCCTTGATCCTTATTTTACTGCATGACCCAGTCCTCTCCTGTGTAGCACTGGATTGTAGAAGCCTGGTGAAACTATCATTTTAGTTAGTTTTGTACTATACTCAAATAATCCACTACTACTACTAATAAGGATGTTTTGGTTGTATCTACCGACTGTTGTGACTAGGATGACATGAATTGGTTGGTATGAAACGAATATCAGTATTACACACAATATTAAAAACAACCAGCCAGTCCAGCTGAATTATTGTTATTATTCTCTTCCAGATAATTGGAGGTGATGAACTGCTCATCTACAAAGACAACAAGGGGGAGTAATGCACAAGTGAAGGCGCTTCACCAGCGCCATGCATACAAAATGCAAAAGGTGGGTGGAGAGGGTCTCTGTGTGTGTGTTTATGTATGCTGTCTCTGCGTCAGTGTGTGTATGTGTGAAAGCAAGAAATGTGTGTGTGTGTGTGTGTGTGTGTGTGTGTGTGTGTGTGTGTGTGCGTGCCTGTCAAGTGTGTGTGTTTGCCGCATTGTGACAGTGACGTGAGGGTCTTCTGAGATAAGGGTTCCCATGCAGGCTCCTGCCAGAGCGCTGTCGCAGTTCAGCAGAGATGCCACAATACAAGCTGTCACGCCCATCCACGGGCATGTCCTCACACAAGGACCCACCACTCTGACATTAGTGATTTGTACAAGATTGGCTGACAGAGAAACAAACATGCACACACACACACACACACACACACACACACGAACACACACACATACACACACACACCACTCACAGACAAAGACACGCACTTAGGCACACACACACACACACACACTTATTTTTGGCGAGATGGGGTGGAGATTTATTTCCCTATAGACCTGGTGATGCACATCAAAGCAGCAAATAAGATAGAAATAAGCTCGGAATAGCATGTTGCCTCTTCTTTTTTCCCCTCACTGCCTCACTCTCACTCTGTCTTTTTCCTTGTCTCCCTCTTTCTCTTTCTCTCTCTCTCCTTCTCTCTCTTGTCATTTTTTTCTTTTCCTCCATCAGCGCTCCAGGGGTTTCACTATCTGTGTTGTTTCATTATTAATGCCCCTTCCTCTGCCCCCGCAGTTGCAAATTACTTACCCAGGATTCCTCTAGTCTAACGAGATCTCCCATTCACAAACCACAGATCCAGCTTAAACATCTGCTCCACTGGAGATAATAACGTTTGAAGACTACCTTACATGCTCACTGCTTCAAGCAAGTTTGTTTCTCTCTCCCTCTCTCTCTCTCTTTTTCTCAAAGCCTATAGAGTGGTAATGTTTTAGTAACAACAATGTCTCCATAGTGTGCCAGTAAACTTTAAAACCTCTTTTCGATAGAAAAAATGACACGATAACCAACACTTGGTTTCTTGAAGTTGTTCACTCATATATATTACTACAACAACATGGCAGTTACATTCAGAGTTACTCACAGATATGACCCAATACCACTATAGACTGCAATTTCACACATTTAACACCATAGGATAAAAACATAGTTCCTGTCAAAGACATGCATATCATTTTTTACACAATTGAACATGTTTGGGTGGAAAAACTGCACAATCTGAACTAGGTCTGAACAAGTTCAACATCAAGTACCTAGAAATTATTTCACTGGCATGTAGACCAAGAGCTCATAGAGAACACTGCATATGCTCTGTTGGCAAGTACCTGAATGCTTTAAATACCACTTTTGAAACATGTACACTTTCAAAGAAGATACTTACCTGTCATTGTTACCCAGATAAATGTGTCCATATACATTGATCTAAAGCATAATAAATTACATTCTAAAAGGTGACAAGCAACAAACTGTGCTTTATACTGTTCTACAGATCGTTGTGTCATGCGTCTAGAATGTAGAACATTCTCTGAGGAGTAAATAGGCATATCAAATAGGGTAACATTGAAACCAAGTCATTCAACCAATATGATGACTGGAATCTGAAAATGGGCAACTGGAAACTGCTATGTTACATGTTCCATGCGTCTGGAATGTGGAACATTCTCTGAGGAGTAAACAAGTGTATTAAATAGGGCATCCATTTTGTTTTTCACCTTGATGACTGGAATATGAACATGGGCAACTGGAGATTGATATCCAGCATGTCTTAGGCATGTGAGGCTGCAATCTTTTGTTAAAGCCTGATAGGTAGTAATGAGACCCAAGCAGTTTTGCAATCATCAGTGAACATTTACTCATTCACTAAATACTGAGGTAAGGTGATCTTGAAGGCCATATGGCATGAGACATCGTCACTACTGCAAGTCAGAAGCAAAGTACACATGTAGGGCAATGGAATTATCCAGTCTGTTACAGCAAGAGAATAACATGAATAGGCAGCAGGCCTACTCAAGACGATATCCCCAAAGACAGGAGACGCTGCAAGGCATTTCATGGTGGAGAATGTCCCACACTGGTCCAACATTGGTTCAACACTGGTCCTACACGGCTACGTGTCCTGTTCCTGAAGTCCGCGGCGTCCACACGGGAAGTTCTCGGACCATTTTAGGTCATGTTTCCACTTGGCTGATCCCCACTGGCCATGTCTGACTCCGCCTCCCCACTGGCTCCGCCCCTGCGCCCCGACAGGTGGTCCGAGGATTTCGGCGAGGCGTTCTGGCGGCGCCTGCGCCAAAATCGTGCCAGGTCAGCGCGGAACGACGGCGTGTAGAAACTGTAAATGACCGGGTCGCAGCAGGTGTTCAGGTTGCCGAAGACGAAGAGGGCATGGTGCACGTACTCCGGGGTCACCTGGAGCATCTGTGGCTGGAACCAGTACCAAATGCCCAGCAGGTAATAGGGCGTCCAGCACACCACAAAGGAGGCCACGATCACGATGGTCATCTTCAAGGTCTTCATCCGCGCCTTGGGGATCATGTCCGTCCCACTCCGTCTAAGACAGGGCTCTCCGCCTCCTGTGAGAGAGAGAGAGAGAGAGACAAGAAAAATGACCAACACCTTACTCCACGCCCTCTAAATCAATACACACCCAATAAAGCGAGAATATTTTCAGCCCAGGTTTGCAGTCAACTAATTAACTTAATCGATTCCCATTCATGACACCTTGATTGATTTTGTTTTTCTGGGTGCGTCACGATGGATGAGCGCTTTCATCGCAAAAACATGACACATGTGTCCAGCAGAGAAGATTGATCACCACCCCGTTGACTACGGTACCTTTAGTGGCCTTGTTCTTATGCATCTGCCGGTTGATCTCAATGAGGATGCGCGTGTAGCAGAAGCTCATGACAAGCAGTGGGAAGACATAGAGGGTGACGAAGTGAAACATGTTGTAGGCCGTCTCCTGCCAGCGGTGCTGGAAGCTTCCGTGGGTCACGCACTGGACGAAGTCCACCCCCTCTGCTTTCACCGCCCGGAAGATAAACAGCTGTCAAAGCAGGCAACACAGACAGAAGGGACTTTAGTTGTTAAATCAAACTAAATAATATATATGCATAAGATGTACAGACATAACAAAAGCAGTCAGGTGACTACAGTCCTTTGCTCCTATGTGAGTGGATGTACAAACACACAAACATACACACACACACACACACACACACACACACACACACACACACACACACACACACACACACACACACAGCCAAAAGGACTCAATTACACTGTATTGGGTGCAAGGGTAATATTATATACTAAACAATAATAATACACAGTTCACTTTTAGACTTTTTTTGGGACACAGTATTTGATTTAAACACATATTGCCCTTTTCAGTGTTTGGGTTGAAATGAAGCATATGGAAATTAATGAAGAATTATTATGTTTACCCTGGTAAATACATTTCTGAATTCTGTCATGAAATTTAGCTATATATCCAAGCACTTCTAAATGTGTTGTTTAACTTTATACTTTCATAAAATATTATCATCTGTTCGAAATTTGTTCTATGTAAACTGCAGTACTCAACAGTTTTCCTTAAAGGTATAGGGGGATTTTTTTACAGTTTTAAAGCCTTCATATCTTTTTCATTTTCCTCTCCTTGTCTTTAGACTAATATAATTTGAATGTCTCTGCTCATACATCAAATTTTGTACTGACTGTAATAATGGTGCTTTTCTTCCTTCTCCTGTAAGATGGTTCATTTAATATCTACAGGTGACGGGTCGATGATAACCATCTGCTGGAGAGGGACATTACACCCTGCTCTCTTGATCTAGAAGGCAAGGCATCCACAAATTCAACCTGCTTAAGACATCTCAAGGCTGTGATGGAATCACAACAGCCAATAAATGCACTCTAAGCATCCTTATGGTTGACCACCGCATCTATATGAGCAGGTTATTACATCCTGTGAGAGGTGTCATGGTTAAGGGAATTACTTTCCTGTGTCGACAATCTCTTTTAATAAATCATGCCATACCACGCTTCCCTATGAAAGATGCTATCAGAGAATATTTATATTAGACTTTCAACACCATCTGTCCGGCAGACAATAAGCGTTGTAGAGATCAGGAGATCAGGAAACACACAAAGATTGCCATCATGTTGTTGATTTACTGTATATGGATGCATATGGAGGAGAATTTTCTTGATGATTTCCAACCTACTAATCTTTCAATTTGACATCAGAACTGCCTGCGCTGGGACTTGAAACTTGAAATATACAGAAGAACAGCTTACTATCTGTCACCGATTACCTTCTTCTCCAGCCTCATCCTAGTCACTCAGGGTTATTTATATCTGTGTTAGTGTGAGGGGTCATGATACTCTGTGCCCTGCACATTTAATGAGATCATCCATCGCTTGTATCTCTCCTGACCTCTGCTAGAGCAAAACAGCCTGAGCTGTCACCCAACCAGGCTAACTCCTCTCTTAAGTTACTTTATTGTCCTGAAGGAAATTTGTCCTCTGCATTTAACCCATCCAGGGTTAGTGTACACACACACACACACACATACTAGGCAGCGAGCTCACCATGAGTGCACACACACTAGGAGCACACATACAGACCCGGAACAGTGGCCAGCCCTTGATCTGCTGGGGAGCAGTTCAGGGTTAGGTACCTTGCTCAAGGGCACCTAATCTGTGGATGTGGATATGGGAGAGTGCTGAGAGTGCAATCATTCCTCCCACCCATATATTTCTAACTAGTCAGGGATCAACCCAAGTCTGATTCCCTAACCATTAGTCCTCAGACAGAAACAAGTTCAGCCTGAAAGGTTTTGGTGTTTCTAGAACTTTCAGTGCAAGTCCATCATCATTCATCTCAAATATTACAGCAAAAAAATATCCACCGGTGTCAAACTTTCCATTAACTTGTTAAAGAAAATATTGATCTCTTACACCTTTAGTGCTGAATTTTTGCTGACAAGCAAAGTGCTTGTCTCGTCCGTTTTTAATGTGCTTTCATCTGAGAACACCGCCTCCAGTTCAGTGCACATGACACCGTTATGTTGCCAATGCGGAGTGTGAGTGGAACTGAGAAGCTCAATCTCAATGAGAAATGGACAGGTGGGCTGTGTGTGTGTGTGTGTGGTGGGGGGTGGGGTGGGGGGGTGATGGGTGTTCCTGCTGTGTCTCTTTACTTTAGGGGTGGATAAGGATCAATTGTCAGAAATCACCACCCACTTTCTATCAGCAGGCTCCATTGTGTCGCAAGCTGGCCGCCTATCTCTTCTCTCTCTCTCTCTCTCTCTCTCTCTCTCTCTCTCTCTCTCTCTCTCTGTCTCTCTCTCTCTCTCTAAGGGAACACACAACTTCTGTGTGTGTGCTCCTTAATGATTTCTGAGCGTCAAGGTCATGTACGCTGACCACGCCGTGCATTAGGGGAATTGAGGGGAAGAAGAGAAGAGTTCCATCTCGGTTGCCAAGACCTTGTCATGTCCCTCAGGAATGAAGCCATGCAGAAAAAGAAGCTCCCAGCAAAAATCCTCCCGGGGCTCGGAGAGACTAACTAACTAATGGCCGAGATCAATGGAGCATCCTGTTTTTTTTTTTTTTTAACTCTGCTGTTCCGGGTAACACAAAAATCCCATTGTTATTCTAGACACAACTTAAGTGTGGAGAGAGAGGGCCACTGACAAGTAACAGAATCAGCAACACTTCCAACATGTTCTGGTAAGATCTGGGGTATTAGGGTATCGACAGCTACAGCAAGAAATAGCCAATATCAATACTGTGGTCAGTGCTCTTTGTCCTCTTTTCTATCTGGTCTCCCAGGTGTTGAGATCAAAACTACCCAGTTGAGGGAGCTTTCATTTCATCCGCTGTGGTATATTCACACACACACACACACACACACACACATACATGCTTACACATAAGCACACACATGGAACTGGTTCAAGAAACAACTAGTAATACTAATCTATTATCCTACCAGTTCTACACTTTCATTTGTCTTAATTCTAATGTCCTATAAATGTCCCATGATGCACCTGTGGGGAGGCCAGTAGCAGGCTTAGGGTCCAGGCGACGAACAGCATCCTCTTGTTGCGTCGTCCAGCATCCAGGGCATCCAGTGGGTGAAGGATGGCGTGGTGTCGGTCCAGGCTGACCACCACCAGGATGAACGCGGCCGAGTGCATGGCGAAGAGCTTGAGGAAGCACAGCAGCTTGCACATGATGTTGCCGGCGTACCACTGCACCGTCACGTTCCAAACGGCGTCCAGCGGCATCACCACGAAGGTCATGACCAGGTCGGCCGAGGCCAGGCTGGCGATAAGCGGCCGCAGGTGCGAGGCGAGGCGGCGGCCGCGGCCCAGTGTCACGCTCAGCAGCACGGCGAGGTTGCTGGCAGCGGCGAAGACAAAGAGCACCGCCGTGGCCGCCACGCGGAAGCGGGCCGCCACCGTGAAGGTGGGGGCCTCCCAGTCAGGCAGAGGAGGCAGCGAGGATGGAGAGATAGAGGAGAAGAAGGAGGAGGAGGCCATGGAGGGAGGGGTGGAGGAGTTGTCATAAGAGACTGTTGGTAGCAGAATGGACCAATTCGCCGACATTGTGCTCTGCAAGTGAGGAAACTCTTTGTCATTTCATGTAATCTGCACAGCACAGCAGATTTTTATTTACATTTAGCAGGCACCTTTCATCCCAGCGACTTACATACAGTACGTCAATTATATTACAAGGGCCATTGTTCCCGGGGTTAAGTGTCTTTTTTTTTATTATTAATGAAAATTCAACATACAAACTCATAAGGACATAACAAATCTAACTACACAAGACACTAGAATGGGATTGCAAAGAAAAAAAACAAATACAAAAGTAGTTTGTGAAGCAATATAAAGAAGAAAAGAAAAGCACATAATAATTCACATTAACAATAGATTGGACACACATCTGTAGAGGGGTTAGGCCTAAGTGTCTTGCTCAGGGGCACAATGGTAGAAGCTGGAAATTGAACCCACAACTTTTTTGGCTACTGCATGCTAGCTCAGCTCCTTAACTTCTACGCTTAACTACGCTTAACTCCACCGCCCATTTCCTGACTAAACTTATCTTATCTTGTTGCTTTGGCTAAATTAAGTGACATCGGCATGTAGTGTCAGGTTTAAACATGACACAATGTTTTGATATAACTTAACTGATGAGTTGACTGGGTACCTTTTACTTCATCCATCGTGTGAATAACATTTCTACTTGTGCTTTCTGTCCTCATAGAGTATCATTCAAACTCAAACTTTACCGTTTTACAAAGACGAAGTTGAGAAAGACATGTTGAGACATGTCTGCTTAAATGGTGAGACTTTAATGTCTCAGTTCAGAGTGAAAATAAATAAAGATGGCAGGGCAGACTTGTGGAGTCCACTATGACACAGTAGTTGAGTGCTCCAGCCCACACAATGACACTCCGACACCATATAACACCCTGTGAGCTGTTTTTCACAGTCCCCCACTGGTAAGGCATTTTTCACTGGCACAAAGCCTTGCTGCTGGATTGATTTCCACCTACGGGTATCTCATCTCTGGAGTGAGCTTTTTCCCCTCTCAAACTTTTCAAGAAAGCCTTGACAGACCTTGGACAAAATGCCCATTCTATAAATTCAGCTCCAGGTTTTTTTTTTTTTTTTTTGGGGGGGGGGGGGGGGGGGGTCATTCCAGTATGGAAATCCAGTGATAGATCTGAATCAGCTTTGTGGTTTACCAGTGGTAAGACAGGAAGAGAATGAGATCAAGGACAGGGCATCCATCATGTCATCCAAGAGGAATACAGGACCTAGGGGAGGCTTCTGAGTCCAATAAAGGGTGGTGTGTGTGTGTGTGTCTGTGTGTGTGTGTGTGTGTGTGTGTGTGTGTGTGTGTGTGTGTGTGTGTGTATGGGGGGGGGGTACAGTATAGAGAGAAAGAAATGTGTGTGTGTGTGTGTGTGTGTGTGTGTGTGTGTCTGTGTGTGTGTGTGTGTGTGTGTGTATGGGGGGGGGGTACAGTATAGAGAGAAAGAAATGTGTGTGTGTGTGTGTGTGTGTGTGTGTGTGTGAGGTTGGGAAAAAATCAGTGTTGAGGTGAGAAAAATGATGCAGCCGTAAGGTACAATTCTCCTGGGATGACTGCCACTACACTCTGAATACAGGGGTGGGGAGGCTCTTGGATCCAAGACAAGCATGGTGCATCAGCAATTCAGTAGCACGGAGCTACCCAGTGCAAGTGGTCTGTAATCTTCTGTGGGGATATAACACACCTGAGTGTGCCATAAAAATGGACCACAGAGTCAGTGACCCAAAGGAGACACTGAGTTTCTTTAACTTAACCAGTGGGCCCACCTGTGAAATCATATAATAGCCTATCTTAGGTATGTGTATAGCCAATAAACACATAAAGGATAAATATACATTTACATATATTTATAAAAAATATTTTTGTAATGAAGGCAGGCCTTCCAGAGGCATAGATTACGAACAATCAGCAAGAGCGTAAACTGTGTTATACTGTTTTGCTGGCATTAATGCTTTCTTTTCACTCTCGGGAGAAATTGGCTTAACCTTCTCTGTGTGCTATCCAGTGCTCCATTGAGAGGGTGAGGCAGTCAGCAACTGCCAATGTAATTAGTTGGTATTAGCACATTTCAGAACGCCCAAAACACACACACACACACACACAAGCACATTCTTTACACTATGGCAGGCTCAGAGGAATGTCACATTTAATGACCTGACCATGGTTTGTCAAATCCTAGCACTGTACATTAGGAGAAGTTATTGAAAAACAGTCAGTAGGGGTAGGTGAAAATCTATTGGTGGTCAGGGGTCACAGCTTATGACTTTGTGACCCATGCCATAATTTGAGTGCACTGAGCACATAAAGTAACATTTCACCATAACTACCTCTTCCACATCACATGATTATGGCAAGGTTCCAAGATCGTGCTGCTATGCCTTCTGTTCAGCCCCAGTAGCCTTCAGTGACTAATACCAAGCACAAGTCAGAGCCCACCACATATCGCATACTCTGACGACAGCGCGCTACGGGCCGATTCTGGCACAGGTCTGATGTGAATCTGTCGGACTCGGATGCAAGCCAGATACGGTCCAGGTGTGGTCAAGATTGGGCAGTGATATAACTGAAGGACCAAACTGGCCGCTCCAGTCTCACTGAGTACTCATTTAGTGGCGCAGAAATTTCAATCTCACGTGTAGGCTACACACCTCCTTACAATAAAGAGGAATGAACAAAAACAGTAAAGTGCTTGTTGTTAGTGGGCGATTGTCATTTTACAGAAAGTAGTCTGACATCGACAACTTCAGGTGTCAAGTCACAGGCAGTTAGTCAATTGTACAAAAAAAGATTATAGCAAAGAAGCGAGGTTGCTTCCATCTTTCTTCTGTTGAACTTCAAGATTTGCATTCATGTATGTTTACAAAGCCAGTGTCTGACATCCGATCATTATCGCAACATAGCCTAAGGTGGTCCACAACAAATAGCCTATCACTATTAGCCACAACAGTAGCCTATCACACATATGGGCCTTCAGGCATACACCAAGAACAAGCAACATTGAAAAGAAACCGTAGGCTAACAAACAACGAGGCAAAACGATAGGTAGCAAATTAATTTCCCATTAACCCTCCCTAGACCCTCCTGTGTCAAACTTTTCACTGAAAGAATGCTCTTGTTTCCAATAAAACAAAGGAAATGGACCTATAGGAAAATATCAAGTCAGTGTTAGTCACAGACAGGGGAGATATAAAAGGGCTCTTACCTGGGGTATTAGTCGAAGTACAATCAGATACTACAGCCTTTCAGTGTTTTGCACCATTATCCCTCGTCCATGACCACACTTTGGTTCCACCATTGACACGTTTGATCAAAGGTATTGGTGCATACAGGTGTAAAGTGCCCAAAATCGTCTATATAATTTAGAGGTATCCTTCGAAAACGTCTTCATCTGTGTCATATTGCACGCCAAATTATCTCTATCACTCTTTAAAATGAAGAAAGGTCCAATGGAAAACTCCACAATGTGCCGCAGTCGGTAGTCACCGGTTTCCTGGCACTGACTACTGCTACATTCCCGGTACGTAAAAATGTGTTTTTCAGCTCTGGAACAAAAAGGTTTTGTGCGCTCTTGAGCGCACGTTACTTCAAAGCAAATGTTCCCGGACTCTGGAAAAGTCTTTCAAATACGTGGAGCAGAGGAGCTGTCCCATAGAAAAGTGCTGAATCTTCCCACAGAACCGGTTTCTCAATGCATATTAACGTTGCACTGCCAGGGTAAAGCAACAGCAACTGCATTATCAGTAACGTCACGTTCTCTCCAGCACGCTGTGAACAGCGCAGAAAAAGTGAGAGCTGGAGATATGGAGATATATTTGGCAACATGCGGTATGTGTTTTTGGGACGTCTGGCGGAGATGTAGATGTTTTTTAGCCTGTGGTCATTTTGTGACCAGCAAATGTATCGACGGAGTTGCATTCATTTGATGATTTCCCGGAGGACCAGAAATGAGTCACCTTGCCTCTGGATTAAACAGTAGAGCATACATGTCTTTAGGCTTCTTTTGTGTTCTTGGATGTGCATTAATTGGTATAGCCTAAAGTACAATTCCTTTGAAATGTTCTTTTAAGTTAGCTCTGTGACTGAAACCTTTAGGCAGTTCAACCATCAACAAGCTTGTATCTTACAGCACTGTGATGCAAAAGACTTGAAGCACCTGAGATAGAAATCACATTTTTCACATCTTAACAGTGTTTCTACCGTTATTTAATTTATTGTACAGTATAATTCTTAATAAATCTTAAAATGACAGTTTGTGACACTATTAAGTCTTTTGATGTTCGGGGTGTCCCATATCAGATGTTCATTAATAGTGTGTCTTGGAGACATGTTTTTCAATATCTTGGCTTACAAGAGATTTGAGAACTGACACAGCACCATAGCCCTACAATCATGTTTACCTTTTTCTCAAGTTTGCATGGCTGTGCCTCCAGCCTTTTACATTGTCTTCAATTCTTCTTGGCAGCTTCAGCTCAACCTTTGGCTCATCTTCTGAGATACCTGTGATGAGTCCTTGGGGAAATACATACATCGCCATGGCAAGTTGTCGGTATGACTGCTGCATCCTCTTCCCAAACAGCCATTTGAGGCCCCTCCTACAACCCTACACCAACCAGCAGTGGTGATCTAACTCCATTGCAATTGACAATATAGTCCATCATTAAGCATTTTCATCGGACAATGCAACACTGATTTCACAGTTAAGAAAGGGTGATGTAGTAATGTTGATTAAGTGATCTCCTCAGTATGTATACATACTGTATAGAATAGATAATTTGCACTGCTCAGATGCACTGACTATGCAATCAATCAGATGCTTCTTTCCATAGTACAGTTTGTCATGAATGGTCATCATGAACAGAGCTTTCAGTGCACTGAGCATCAGTTAAGAACACTATTCAACACTGCTTCCTAAACCTGCTAAGGGCTCATTTGCCAGGCTAGGCACACATAGAGGTAGTCATGTAAATGCACTTTTAAATGCTAATTAGCCCTTATTAAATCAAGACGGCCAGTCTGTGGAATTCACCTTTGGCTCAGTTTATGGCCCTTTTTTAACCAAGGCTCCAATTATCCTGGACAGGACACTGCATCTGCATTTCCTGAACACAATTCAGTATGTAGTGCACATGCACAAATGGATGGAATTTGGATGGAAAAATGTACTGTACCAGTCTTACTTAAATTATGTTCACACAAGGAACAATAATAAACACTATATATTACATACAAATATTTAACCTTACACTGATGGTAGAATTGACATTTTTAGATGCCCACTCCAACACACCCATAGCATTTGATGTATCAGTTTTAATCCATAATTATAACTGGAACTTTAAAAACAGGTCTGAGGACGAGCATATATGAATTCAAGAAATATTTGAAGACATTCTCAAATGTACCATTTACGATCTGTAAAAATTCTGTGACTGTTTCAGCAGCATCTTCCATGTTGAGCTCTTCATCCAGAATGCACCTAGGCTGAAACATGAATAACCTCAACTCAAAACTCATATCATCTTAAAATGTAAGAAATATAAGCTTAATTCATCTACATAAATTACAGTGAGAGGGACTCATGCATTAAGGTTTTTGATTTAATTAAATTCAAGTCTCTTAGATACACCCCATCCACTACCTTTTCATTGCTCACATAACCCCCGAAGTCAGGTCATGAAATGATTAATGATAAGCCAGTGGTGCGATTAGAAATTCAGGATGTTCCCTGAGTGGACACGCAGCTATGTAAATGATATGATTAGTTAAAGCATCTTCCTCTGATTGAAAGGGAGAACTGCAAGTGTGAATATGGTAAGAAAGACTGCATGTTATGAAGACCAGAATGTCTATGAAATTGACTGAGGCTGACTCTCCCTGAGAATCTTATTCAGGTTTTCTTAATAACTGTGATAACATAACTGTCTATTTTTCAATATGGAATAAGAGCTCGCCCTGTCATGCAATACTGACCAAAGTGAAACCAAACTCCAGAATCTGCTTTTCAAGCCGGACCCGGATAACCATGTAGGAGGACAGAGATATGGTGACCCTCTGTCTTGTATGTGTGAATCAGAACAGTACTTTCACACGCGCACACACACACACACGCAAATGGACCCGATTATAATAGGCCTACTCTCTTCCCCCCTACAAGGAGGAAGCATTTCAAAGTTCTTCCTCAGTAGATGAACAGTGTAAAGGATCTTTCCAATAAACGTTTCTTTATTAGTTATTAGTTAGTTAGTCATTTAGAGTACAACCTTATGGACATTTGTAAAAGCACATTTGTACATAATAGTCCGTCAAGGAATTGCAACAGCAACAGCATAAAACAGCAGCTATCCTGAGATCACTTTGCAAGAGAAGTGGGTAAAATATAAAATTTTAATACTGTGAAAATGTAAGTGGTGCAACACTGCCCTCTGTGGCACAAACATATACATTACATTTAAATAAATAAATTCTCAATAGAACCTTTCCTAGAACAGCTGTCATATTTTCAGGAAAAAGATAGGCGATGCTGAGCAATAAAATGATGCTATTTCGTTAGGTGAAATGGCTTATATTATGTGAATCAAGTAACTTAATGACTTAACATAAAACAGCTGTCATATTTTCAGGAAAAAGATAGGCGATGCTGAGCAATAAAATGATGCTATTTCGTTAGGTGAAATGGCTTATATTATGTGAATCAAGTAACTTAATGACTTAACATAGACGGTGATGTCAAAAGGTAAACTTTTTGTATTATTTGTCATTACTTATAATCTTTTCTGTATTTTAAATAAAAATATAAATGAATCATAATTATGAATGCAACATGAACACTACTAGAATATTCTTCAGCTTTGGGACTGAAGACTGAAATGTCTTTTTAACAACTGTGTTTGGTCAATGCGGTGGCACCAAAGAAAAAGATACTTTACAACATTTCTGCTTCCTGTGAAAACACACAAACCCTCCCTCACTCAGAACAGCATGTCCTCTTTAAGTCCTCGTTGCGGCAGCAGTCTAGAGTCATGTTCTTTGTCCTGCTGCTACAGTATACCAGCTCCCCTAAGTGTTGCATAACATTGGTAAGCTCATCTAAAATGCACTTTGCCTGTTTACATAACTTCAGCCTTATAAGAATATCATGCTTCTGATTTGGATGCGCAACACTGATACCCGATAGGCTGCATTTTGAGGCACTCTGAGTTTGTGTTGGGTTTTCCCCCTCTAATAGTGAAAATGAATAAATCTTTCAGGAGTATTCATTGGTCAACCTCCACACGCATGTCGTCTGAAGCGGGGTTTAGGTTGGGTATGTAGAGCTGTGAAAATGTGGTCTGTTTTTTGGGTAATCTTGTGCTCAGTAAATATTTGTTGGCAGTGATTAAGCTGTGGGCTTAGGGACTTTTCAGCAATCAACAATTATCCCTCTGTCCCCACCACCAAGACTTCACAGAAAGCTGGCTCTATATGTGTACTGGCACAAAAAAAATCGTACTTAAAAATGTTTCTTAATATTTTACAAAAATTAAACAATTTCAGAACCTTTGGAATGTGGTGGCGATGTATGACAGCAATGAAACAACATGACCACAAGATGGGGGAGTTTCTTTGACCTTATAGCTGTTTTTTTCTTGTCTTTTTTTTCAATGGTCGACTGATGCAAGACTATCACTCTGATTAAACACCGATGTCTGTGTCTGTTTAAATATTTCATTGGTGGTTGTTTCTCTGTAGCTGGAGGTTGCCTTGTCATGAATTTAAACTTCTCCTTACCGCGTGGTCTGAATGGCAGAGTGAAGGGGATTTTCTTTGAACTA
The DNA here is from genome assembly GCF_018492685.1 of Alosa sapidissima. Taxonomy (NCBI): domain Eukaryota; kingdom Metazoa; phylum Chordata; class Actinopteri; order Clupeiformes; family Clupeidae; genus Alosa; species Alosa sapidissima. The sequence continues at coordinate 15,968,697 of NC_055977.1, forward strand.
GTGATTAGGCATTGAAAATAGAAAAAAGGCCAAGCATGAATTCCTCTTTAATCAACACTACTGTCTTCATACTCATTCATAAGACAACATAAGACAGATACACTTCAACATTAGGCCTATTTCATAAGACAACACTAGACATTAACAAATAGAATTACTCATTTAACTCATGGACGGAGATATATAAAATCATTAAAACCACACAATTATAGGTAACTTGTCGAAATATCTGCATATTTGTCTGTGTGTGTGTGTGTGCTTGGTCGTGTGTTGGTGTGAAAGCAAAAAGCTTGGGTTGTTACTCTCTCTTGAAGGCTGTCATTTTAAAAGCACCACAGATGATGGGTGTTTTTTTCCTTATTTCCTCTGGGTTTTTAATCAAGAGTTAAACCTCTTAATCTACTAGTATTTAATGTAGGCCCATGTTGACCCACCCTTGGTGCAATAGGTTGGATTATATGGGTAGATTTTGGGGAAATGGTAATGAAGGATTTTTGGGGTGGAGTGCATGAAGGGAGTGGATAAGATGGAATGTGGCCAGATCAAATCAACAGACATCAATTAATTCTCCTACATGTGTATGTAACCAAGCTACTGGCCATTTTGAAGGTCGCTGAGGGGTTAATGTCAGATTAAAAATGAATATCAAATACACTTCTCTTACTGATACAGTAGTGAGCATTTATCCACGGTGACAGAAGAAAATCACTTGTCAGCACTTCAATAAAGTGCTATAGTATCCCAATAATGTATATTAAGATTAATGCTCATCATCCTCTGTTTATATATATAAAATTAGTGTTTGACACCTTCTAAAAAAATACAGTATTATTACCCCACTGCTATAATCAACCTTCTTCTCTTAGACTCTTGTGCCATAAAACCAAATGACCAGTCCAGGAAGGTCATGAGGATTACACTGCAGAGGCATTGCATGTGGAACACTAATCTATCTAATACCTCAGCCAGCTCTGACTAGGCTCCCCACACTATAAACCCTATTGCAGCACAGAGACAGCACAGCAGATCATCAAGAAAAAAGCTAGCATGACCACAACTCCCTCCAAGGCCTCTACAAGCACAGATCTGTGATGTTGCAATTTTTACAGGTCCCCTGAAAACCCTTCATGACAGTCGCTTCTATCTCTTGAGTGCTCTTGAGAGTTCTGATTCATCCCAACAACATCCTATTACTTTATGAAGAGAACAGATTTTTCCCCCCACTCAATGTGTCTACTGTTTTCACATCTGGCCTTTCCCCCTAGTTCTGCCTGAAGGATCTGCACTTTGTTTTCATGTTGTGCCCATGTCATGCACTCGCTGCCTCCACACCCAAGCTCTTCCCACGTGAGTCATTTAAAGGAGACCTTGAGCACTTTCACTCAAGTCATTGTTCTTGTGTTGCTCCCAAGGGCATCATCTTCTAACTGCCCTGATTCTGGACCTGCCTGCCTGCTTCAGAACCAAAGGGAGGGGCACTGTGAGCTTGGTCTCTCTCCCTCTCCCTCTCTCTTTATTTTGTGTGCCCATCAGTTTACAGGAAGTTGTTCTTGTGTCAGCAGGGTGACTTCCTGTCATTGTGGGTTATTTTGGACACCAGAGCTGTTGACCGTTGATGTGAAAGCATGGAATGGCTGTCGTGTGCAAAGGCAACTTGGGAAAATGAAGTGAGAACAGGCTGTCAGAGAGGGTAGATGCTGTAATACACTGACAGCTGAAGCAAACCAGACAGCCATGCAACTACTATCTGACTCTCTCCACCTTACTTCCTGGGTTTATGATACTGGAGGTAGGCTTTAACATTTAGAAATACTGTTGTATTGTATCTTTACATCTAAGCATCAGGTTCACTGATTCACAGACATAATCAGCTATTGACTTTTGCAGAATAAACTTTTAAACCAGAACTTTTCTTTCATTGTGTAGATTGCATAAGTTCAAAATGTTTAATTAATTTACTTTAATTAATGTTTATCATACTGAGCCTACTCAATCACTTATCATAGCTCCCAGGTCTTATTGTTCAAAAGCAGGCCTACAAATTATATTAGGATAGAGTAACCTATAAGAGTTTTATATACAACTTAGTGAACAGAACTGAAAAACAAGCTGTAACAGAAATATGAATTGCTGAATCACAAGCAAAATTCGCCCTTCACCCAAGAACCACCAGAGGGCTCAATTACTACTGAGACATAGGCTATTATAACAGATTTCTGAATGGTGAATAATAACCTAATAGTGATTCAGTTAATAACACCTCACTACATCACAAAGCGATATGAATGGTCTGATCACACGGCAGCCCATAGACCTTGTAGTTTAAGCTATCCGGCTGCAAAGTGCTTCGAGGAACAATTCATATTTTGGGCAACGAATGACTGAGTGAGAAAACAAAACACTGCCGATCCGAATGTAAAGCATACTGGACTACACGGACTCACTTCAGCGGCAGGTCTTGGACAGATGTTGAATGCAAAATCACATAGGGACAAGACAGAGAAGATACAATAGCAGGCAGCCTGCAAGCACTCTGTGTCAAGTGTTGATACTGAGCGGATAGCCTACCTATTTGCTCAGCATTCCGCTACATGGACAAAATACCAAGACGCGAGAATACCTTCAGCATGTATCATAGCCATCGGTCCGTTGCCAAGAGTGCATGAACTCACTAAATCTCACCAAACCATGCATTAGGAATTAAAGTAGGTCAGTAAGGGTAGCTTGCATTGTTCGCGCTGGAGAAATCAGTGCTTTGAGTGATCAATTCGCTAAAAAAAACTAAGCCTAAAATATTCGGACTTATTTTCACCATAGCATACTTAACTTAAGACACACGGCCATAACCATGCAACAACCCTGTAATGTAAAGTTATAAGCTACCAAGATGTTCAGCCCCATTTTAATAATTAGGCCTATCCTACCCATATCTGTGCATGTTGATGCATCATGGGTGACTTCACATCTCAAAAAGAATGCTCTATGCAGAATAACTCAATGAGATAACGCAATGAGCTGATATTAAAACAGTGTAGCCTAAGTTTAAGAGTTAGGCTAGGCTCCATTCAACGCTACAATGTTCAAGTGAGTCATCGTCCAGACAGTATTGTTCCTCTGATATTCCATTGCGCTGGCGGCACGAGGAGGGAGTTAAATATGGCTGGCCACAATTTATCTGTCAATGTAGTGAGCTCGCCTTGTGTTGCCGACACGACGCGCATAACAACCCATTTAGTTCCCATCATTTCAGAGCTTCTTGTCCCCTCCCCTCCAGACACAGACAACAACATACACCTTAATAGGGGCGCGTCTCCGACACAGCCGCCGACCAATAACCCGTCTGTCTGGGCAGAGACCAAGGGGATGAGTACTTGTCGAGGCCCAATCAGCGCTTTTGTGTTGCCTGCCGGTGCCGGGGACTGGTCGTGAGGAGCTACTGTAGCGCTTCAGGATCGGATAGTGAACCCGGAGCCAGTGGAACCTGAAGGGTAAAGGAGAATCAGGTGAGTCCGAGGATATAAATTGGGCCTAGCCGATCTATTAAGCGATTTTCAAAATAGGACCATTGTAATTAGATTATTCCGTATTCTTACTGATGTCCTCAGCATTGTCAACAATCGCGTGCAAGGTTACGGGGTGATGATATGGTTGGATCAATTATGGTGCAAAGCCAGACAATAGCATAGCCGCTTCGCTAGTTCAAATGCTGCGGCTAGGCTAGCAAGCTATCTGTATCCAACAGTTTAGAGTAGCTGGCTAATACTGTTAAAATGCTCCGAGAAGCCCTCCTACGAGTTACAACACACGGAACTCCTTCACGTGCGCGATGTTTACTTATTAACCGTCATTTCTGTGAATAATCTTAAGAAGTTACTAGGCGAATGCAACATTTTAATGTCTCAAATCCTTTTCATTGTTTCATCTCGTGTCTCTGGGGGTTAACCCAGATTGGCGGAGAAAGCCTTGCGTCCTCCTGGCTGTGCGAGAAGGCTACAGTTGCAGCGCTGCACACAATGCAAATAGCCAAATTAGTCACTGTATCACGATTTCATAATCAGACTACAATGTATTTCACTAACACTGACACATAATAACCATGATCGAGAGGTAGTTGAAGGTCTTTTGTGATTACTGTTCCGGTTAACAGTGTTTAGGACGCAAGGAGTGAGGCTAGTTCACGGTGAGATGATAGCTGTACAATTAGAGGGGGTGAAAAAATCCGAAAATGCATCAGCCATTTACGTAAGTGAGGACGTTCCCTCAACTCCATATGCACGCAAATGGCTGCCCAGCAGTTGACATGCGTGAGACTGAAATTTAATTCCGACGTGAATGCATGTATTGATTGTAACAAACAGGGAGTCACTGATCAACTCGGGTAGATGACGTTGGAAAAGAAACGCAGATCAATAATATATGCCATATATTATTCTTGGTGCGGCAGACATGTCATAAGTGAGACAGCGCCTAATTTATAGACTACCAACAGTGCTGTACCTAACTTGCAAAACCGTAAGAGTCTGCCGGTCGTAGGTTTTGAGAATATTTTATGGGAGTCAGTTGTCTCTAACTTGGCAGCACAGTAGCCTACTACAACTGGTAGCACTTTATTAAGTCACATTTTCTTTCAAGTTGCACTCGCCAATAGCCGTCAGAACTGTTGAAAATTGACTTTCCAAGATTGATGGATAGATAATAGACAAAATTCGAGTAATTTAGAAGGATTAAACTTCATTATTCAATTTCGGTCAGCTCAAACAAATAGACAGTGGAATTCAACGGGGAAAGATTCACAGACTGATCAAATCCTCGTCTTCTGGTCTTTTTATTGCTTCAATGATACAATTATTTGATCATATGGGCTACTGTATGTTGTATGTAGTGTATGTATTGTAGGCTACTGTATGTATATACTGGTGTATTATATGATTTATAACATGCATAAAAAGCAGCAATTAGTTGCAGCCTAGAAACATCAGTAACATCTTTCCACAGACTCTCCAAATTCAGACAATTGGACCATGATCATCTTGACGTTATCCCTGTTATGTCTCCAAAGTTGTTGTGAAGTGTACACTTGGGACTCCTTGGGTCTTGCACATTAAGCCAAGTCAGGTAAGATTCAAGTCAGTAGGGCAGTTTGCAGTTTTTCTCCCCCAAGAATCTCTGGTATCTATAGCCATTGTATAGGATACTGTGGCTTTTTTGTGAGGGAAAAAAAGGCGTATATATGAAACGGTGAAGGTCCACCTTTTTTTGTGAGTTTGCTTGTTTTTGCATGGGCACACTTGACCACATTTTACATTCCACTACATTCTACTGGTCCTCGCTCAGCAATGCAATGTGATTACCCTGTGGTTAGGATATCTCTTGAAATAAAGAAAAGTCGCTGTAGAAGCCAGACTCCAACGTACCTGATGGAGTTCTCTCATTCTTTCCCTCTCTCTTTCTTTTTCTCTCTCACTTACACATTCCCCATCCACACACACTTTCTCAGCTTGCACACTCAGGAAGGCCTTACCACTGTTCTTTTTTGACTCTTTTTGCTCAAAGCCATTTTGTTTTGATCACTCCCTCCTCTCCGCAGACAGAAGATACTTGGCTGGGTGGTATTTATTTTTCTTCCCTCTCTTTTTCTTTCTTTCCTTTTCTTCTCTTTTTTTTCCTCCCCTTCAGTGCCATTCATTTTATTACCTCGGTGGATGCCTCCCAGCTTATGGGCGCCGCCTGCGAAGGGATTTCATGCAGCATGCACACTTTAATTTCCATGGTGCAGCGGCCACCTTATCGCTGGCAACGGGCCAGTCTTGTTAAGCCTCACGAGGCGCCTCGATAGGCGTCTCTAGGTGCTTCCCGAACTGAAACAACCGAGTCAAGAAGTGGCATCTATCTTGTCTCGTCTTATTTTGAAGGATTCATTGGGATCTCCCCCGGGATTGGTCCACGAGTGACCCCCTTATTAGGTTTTGGAGGCTGCGGATTGGGGTCAGTCTGAAGCCACTGGACTTGACTGTGTTTATGGAGCCACAGTATTTTCCTTCACTACTGTTGCGTTTGATTTCCGATAATGCTGTCTTTATGATGTCAGTGTGGACAAGACATCTTTTGCTAGCCCACACCACCATAAACTGAAGCTGCGATGGTAGGTGATAGACACAAACACACACACATGCACACAAACACACAAAGCAGATATGGCCTTGGTTCTTCTTACAGTTACAAAATGGGACTTAACGAATAAAATGCACACCCGCCCTGTCCCTGAGGCTGCTTGAGCAGACAAAACAACAGTACCAAGCTCTGTAAACATAATACCCATGTCCCAGAGCACCTGGAGTTTGACATAATGTTGTACAAATCTTGGCAATCTACACTGCATTGTCACAATCTGACAGAGAGCATGTTGCATGGAGCAAGAGACAATATTCACATCAGACGCTCTGATGTTGACCTCCATGACCTTCTGTCGTGATCTTTTGTCCCAGGTTTTTGTAGGGAAAGGCCAAGCATAATTGAGTCTTGAATGCCCTCATCACCCCAGACATCACGAAGGGTCAGTGAAAACATAGCCTAGACCCTTATTTTTCTTTTCTTCAAACAGAGCGGTGACTGAAAAAAAATGCCCCTCTTTATCACCGAGTGGCCAGTTCAGGAAGGGATTAGAGGATGCAGGATTCGGTCAGCTGTGTGCTACTCTGCTGCGCTCACTCGCTCGCTCACACCGATAACGTCCATGTGCCCTGGCACAGCGCTGACCTCATTTCCTGTCAGTCCTATAGGAAAACAGAGTAATGACCAGCATCATTACCTCAGCCATTCCAACTAACAGGCATGCGTCTCTGTAAAGACTGTAAAGCAAATTTTAACACTTCACTGGCCATAATGCATAAGAGAAGAAGCTCCACTGCAAAAACAAGCAAAATATTTTTTATAGCAGAGCATTGAGCAAGCCAAAACCACAGCTTACTCATTCACCATGGCATGTTCATTTTTGTTCATTGTCTCATTCTGTTCATTGTCGTCATTCAGAGTTTGCCCTCTTAGTAAATGGACATCTGTCTTTCTGGTGACTGAGTGAAATGAGGGAATAACATCCATGCAATATTGAAGAGGTGAAGGTAGCTGGGGGCATTGTTCGTTTTCTCTCACCCCTCTGCCTTGTGAGGCACTGGGGTCTCCAACGTCCCCAATCGGTTGTGCAGAGCTCCGCGAAGCACCTCCTCCCTGTGAGTTTCATATTGGTGAGAGGTTGGAAAGAGGGGGGGGGTCTCTTCCAGTGCCCCGTTTAGAATCCCTCCTCATTTCCCGTCCTGTACTTACGCGAAATTAAGAGATGAATGACTGCTGTTTGAGAGGAGAGAAATCAGTATAATTAGCTCTTAATCAGGAAAATTAAGTTTATTTAAAAATCCGCCCAAGTGAAAATCCTTTGAGGGGGAGTGAGAGAGCAGGCTTTGCCGGTTGCTGGCACGTGCTACTAATTGATATGTGATGTTAATGAAAGCCTGCGAAGTGTGGCGATAAACAAGGGATTCGTCTCACACAGCAAGCAAAATAGGACGACAGCGAAAGAAAATTTAACAACATGAGCCGGGATTATATTTTCACATTTCTGCGACACCTTGAGACGACCTCTTATGCCATTGTGTGCATCAGACAGTGAACACGATCTGCTACTTCCAACCACACCAATACTTAACCTGCAAATTTCTGGCGTGGCTGTTTTTCTGCCCTTCTGAAATTGTAACCATCCCTTCACCCTCCCACCCCTTTTGGTCTGCCGAGCCTGAGGTGGATGGATGCTCGTGCTCCTCACTGATGGTGCCCTTGTCCTTGAGAAAGGTTGCACAGAGTACAGTAGGCACTCCTGCTCATCCGTTGTAGTCCAGGATGCATGGCATTGTTTGCTCCCCTCGTGTGTTGTTGTAGTCTTGTCTGTGTAGCTTCATTTAGCTGTCAATAGTTGCAGGGACAACCTTTACTACAAATTAATTAAAGTATAATTTAATGACCGATGAAAGTGAAGGATGGTTTGTCACGGATATTATGATTGTCTCATTGTCTCTGATATCATAGTAGTAGACTAGTCATATAATCACAGTAATAAAGTTGTTACATAGTAGTCATTAATGCAGCTTGAGTCAAATGGTGATTATGTAGTGGTGGTATCTCTCAAAGCAGAAAAAAAAAACGGAAGCATTGACTTGTGCCGCCTCAATGAAAAAAAGATGCCCACACAAGAAAGTAGAAACCCTCAGCAACTCCTTGTTTTATAGTCAGTGTATGTGTGCATATTTGTGCACTGATGAACAGGCCTTGTTAACACCTGAATGGGCGTGTTTCAGGGGGCCCTTGTATGAGGCTTATTAAACCCCACGCAGAAACAATCAGCCAGATGAATGGCTCCCTGTGAAGTTTAATTAGCGGGCCTCCCCAGCACTTTAGCTTGGATAAACAGCAGCAGGGAACAGCCACGCACAGCATCGTAGCTGACGACCGCAGCAGCAACAACCCGAGGGATTCTCCCAGCTGGAGAGGAACAGCTCACCTGTGTTGGTGAGGGTGGTGGTGGTGGTCGTCTGTGTCAGAGATCAGTGGAATCCAGTGGAAGTGGAGATGAGGACAGATACGGAAAGATAAGGGGCTAGTGTGATTGTGATGCAAGTCTTGTGTCCCTCCTCAGTTCAAGCAAACTTGTGCTTTTCAGTATGTATTGCATGGGTAAAACCAATTTTTTCAGAACTTTAATCTATCTAATGTTTCATGTCTACAAATTATTCTCTGCTTCCTCCTTAATGATATGATGGTTTGTTGGTACAGTAGGGCACTTTGTGGCCATGTGAATTGTCAGTGAGGCATAGCTAGAAGTGCTTGTTATGGACTGTCTTCGGTTGGCCGTAGGAGTTACTTGCTTCTTCTCTTGTGGCACCAGCTGTCTGCGATTGGCCAATCTGTGAGAGTCCCGTTTGTGATGCAGGAGAGGACTTGGGATGAAAGGGTGGTGAGGTGGATGGGGAAATGAGAAAAGAAGAACTTAATCGTGGAGTTATTTAGGGATGGATGAATGACATGGAGAAGTGAGGCAGAGTTGAGAGAAGATGACCGAGAAGGAAGTTTGGCTGGCGAAGGACAGTGGATGGAGAAGAATAGAGGAGGATGCAGTTATGTCTCACAAAAAGCCATAAGCACATCATTGTACCACCAGGCACCTTGATCACTGTAGATACATTAGACTTGTTTCTTGTACAGTATTGAAGGGAACCCTCGAATTCACTTTGCTCTTGAACTTCAGGGGGTAAAATCTCAAGGACTCTCAATTTGCAGCCACAGAAGTCATCCTGACACAACCTGACGTCCCATGACCTACCCCCCTCACATCCATCATCTGTTATCTCGGGTGTGTAGTTGAGTAGCCCAAACAATAGTCAGACCACATGTTTGGGTTATTGTTTTCCAAATGTCTTTTCAGCAGGTACGACCATCTTCACAGGTTTTAATGCTTAACTTTTACCTTGCTGGCTTGCAAGAGAGTGAGCCTTTTGAGGTCATTGGGCAGGGCACTGTGGTAGGTTCTTCATATAGGAGTAAGGTCCAGTGTGTCAACAAGTTGGAATTATAAATAGTTTGTGTGTGTGTGTCGCGTCTCGGCATCTCCATGACATGGCTTCCTAATTCAGTCTTCGGTCCCTGTGATCGGCACCCCGAGTGAACGCCCCCTTCCTCCCTTCCTCCCTCTCTCTACACACACACACACACACACACACACACACACACACACACACACACACACACACACACACACACAAAACCCCCCCTTCTCCTTGCCCTTTCTTGCATGACGACGAGCATGCAGTGGAACAGATTGCTCTTCGCCACCTTGCTTTTTCCTTTGTCGTCTTCCTCCTTTTCCGTCTAGCTCCAGGCCACCATTGCAACAGTCCTGCAGCTGACTTGACTAGTCCATCGCTAGACGCTAATTTATCTTTACGAAAAAAAGCCCCTGCAAAACCTGCAAAATTATCAGCCTGGCAACATGCCATGGAGTGCTCGATCCAAGAAATGGCCCTCCGTTGTTGTTCTTGGTGGTGTGTTGCATTTAAAATCACTGTTTTCATAAGCCCATTGCTCTCAGAGCTAAGATAGGTACCTCTGCTCATGTTATCTCAGTTTGATAAAGCACTGGGTGTTGGACACACTGAAGTGTGTTGCAAGCCAGGCTGTTGTGCCCATAGACGGGTTGTGTTAATGACCTCAACGAAGTGTGAGGTTTATTTTTTTTACCAGGCTCTCGTATCAACGTATGCCTTTGTTTTGTGCTTGTGCGAAACCGTGTGACACAGGGTATTTGGAGCGTGTGCATTGTTGTGTGTGTGTGTGTGTCTCTCTCTCTCTCTCTCTCTCTCTCTCTCTCTCTCTCTCTCTCTCTCTCTCTTTCTTTCTTTCTTTCTTTCTTTCTTTCTTTCTTTTTGTCTATCTCTCTCTCCCTCCCCCCCGCTCTCTCTCTCTTGGTTAAAGCCATAGCTCCTGTGCCATACTTTCAACCCCATTTTAAAAATCTCCCTGCTACCTCACTCTCTCCAGATGGCTCAAGTTCCAGCATTTTTTCCTCCATTTTTTTTTCCTCTGTCTTTTTTCAGATTTTTTTTTTGTTTAAACAACGTATGCCCCACCCTGTGGTCTGAAGTTCCGCAATGAGCCTTTTTGTCAAGGTGCCAGGTTTTGGATTCAGCCTTCACGAAAACAAGTAGATTTCCCTCATTCTGCCCCGAAAGCTCAGGGACTTCGATCCCCCCCACCCCCCATCCCCTTTGTACCCCTCCCTCCCACTCACTCATTCCCTCTCTCCTTCTTTCTCTCTTTCCCCTTCTTTCTCTCTCTCTCTCTCTCTCTCTCTCTCTCTCTCTCTCTCTCTGTCTCCCTCCCTCTCTCCCTGTGTTCGTGTGACGTCCTAACCACTAACGGCTACATATTAAGAGATAATTCCATACCCTGAGGTTACAAACCGGCTTAGACTGGCTCGCATGCATTTTGACTCCGTTGGGTACCCTGGCTTTGAAAAAAAAAAGAAAAAGATATTGTGACTCTGCTTTTTTTTAAAGGAACAGGAGACTAATTCTCACCAAGACTGACAGCAAGTCCGACTGCCATAACAGCAAGGCACACTGAGGATTTTGTAGTTGCTTCTAGATACCATAAGGCTTTGGAAATGTGATCTTTATGGTGGCAAATGTTTTTAAGTCATCCATCAAAAGCAGAACCACTTGGATCGTATTTTCCCCTGTGACTTGAAGGCCACTTTACAGGAACTGTTATTTAATAAAACCCATGTATAACCCCAGAATTACAGCTGATTCAATGATCCATTTGACTAAGAAAGGACTTGTACAATCCAATGTGGAGTAACTGAATAATGACCCCCACACACACACACACACACACACACACACACACACACACACACACACACACCTAAAATTCTGTAGGAATCTGGATTTAATCTTTTGTTTGTCTATTTTATTCCCTTTCCTTATCTCCTCTGGTTTTTGTTGTCTAAAAGGCACAATCGAACAAGTGTGAATGCCTCTGCTGAAGAGCTGACATGTTTGTGTGCAAGTTGGCCTTTTGTCTGCCGTGCAACCTGTGTTGCAAAGGTCCTCCTTCCTGTCTAGATGTCTAGATGATATCCTCCAGTATTCATCGTTCTCTTTAAGTTTCGTGTTCCATGTTCCATACTCTCTCTCTCTCACACACACACACACACACACACACACACACACACACACACACACACACACACACACACACACACAGTCCCTTAATGGAGGAGAAATCCTAGTCAACCTTCGGTGCATTTGAGCTAGGGTTTTCTGCCTAAAAGGAGTGACTCATCTTCCCTTTCATACGATGACGATTCTAAGATTAGACCAGCGTAGACCTATCAAGCAAGAAGACACAATAGAAAAGAGAGTGAAGAAGAAGCATAATGGCTGGTCGATCTCTGATTGTGAAGAACATGTTTTCTTCGAAATGGATTACTTTGGTGTTGAGAGCCAAATTTGACAGGGTTTCTTTTACCAGTGGTCAGAAGTAAGGCAGATGATAGCTGTGTTTCCATTCAACTTTTTGATGTGAATTTTGACCATTTGAGTAGGAAATCCTGAGAGACAAAGATTTAAATTATTTAAAATCTTCTAAATCGAATAAGAAATTGATCCCAATTCACATGGAGTATTATGTGATTAAGGTAGTAAGAAACAGTTTTATTCTTATCATATTACATTTGTTGTGATTTTATTATGTGTTTCTGTTGAAGTTGCCCTCATAACCTCAAGTTTTGAACCTACATTTGTTTACAACTACTTACACAATTAGAAAAGACGCCCTTTTTAATTTGCATCGTGCAGCGGATAGGAGCACATTTCTTTGGGCATTTTTATTAATGTGCTTAAAAATATGTGAATGAGTTGGATGGAAACCTAGTTAGTGTTTCATCAATCAAGAAAAGCTGGTGTTAATTTTCAGTTAATATACATGTAGTTAATTGTAAATGAACTTGTTTAAATGACCTACAACACAGATGTCAGTCAGTTCTTTTCACTGCCACAGAGGGGTCTGTATTAGGAATAGAAACTGTCTACTGGGTTATTTAATTGCGAATGTTAAACAGTTAAATACATGTCGTCTCGCTCTGAGTTTTTGGGCATTGAAGAAAACGAACCACTGAACTGCACAGGAGCATGATGGGAAGATTTGCATGAGCACGAGGCCTGAATACTTCCTGACTGTGGTCCCGTAATGGTTGCTACGGCACAACTGTAAATCGCTGTCAGTTGCTTGTGTTACTGCGTATTACTCTCTCTTTTTTAAAAAAACCCCCTTCCCCCTCATCTTGTCTCTCTTTGTCTCGAACTTCACAGCCTCCTACCCCCCCACTCCCCCTCACGCTCGACGCACTTCCTCCCCTTTGCCCCCTGCTACTGCCCCATCCGCCCCTCCGCCACCACCAAACGCACCCCTCTCACCCCTCCCCTCCCCTCCTCCCTCGGGCGACAGCAGAGCAGGAATTGATTAGTGGCACGGCTTAAAAATAGAAGGGGCCTGTTGTCATGGCAACGGCCACAATGAGCTGTTGTCTTGTTTAATGAAGACGGGGTGCTTTAAGTGTTGCGGTTGAAGGGGGGGGAGAGAAAAAGAGGGAGTGTGGAGACTGGGGTGGTGATGGTCACCTTGCCTGCCGTGTGTCTGGCTCTGCATTTTCGCGAGGTCCTCGCACCTGCATATCACAGTCCTTGGAGGCAGATGCTGTGGATTTTGCTTTACCTTCACTTTTTTGTTTGTTTGTTTGTAAGTGTGTGTGTGTGTGTGTGTGTTGTCGCCGCAGCCGGTGTGTATTAACTAGCCTCTGTCTAAGAGGCCCTACTTCTGGCGAGTTTGAATCCAGTTAGTTTGCTAGAGAGCTGCTCCAGAGGTGCAAGGCTGTTTCCCTTCCCTTTGTCACCATGGCCTCTCTCCTCCCCAGCCTAATAAGCAGCTAAATAAAGGGGAAATCAGGTGAAGTGGGATTTTTATCGCCCTTGCCTCAGTCTCAGCATAGACAGCCTTTATTGACTCCATACCAACATTCTGTTACCCATAACGCTGTTTGCCGTCTGGGCCAACCAATGGCAAGTCTGTTGCCATGGGCACCATCCGCCTAATTGGCCTCATTAGTGTCAGAAACTAGCCGTATGCAAATTTTTGGTCATATTCCCAGCAGCCTCCTCTGTTGCTCACACTGAGTAACATACAGCTGGGCTGTCAACGAGTGGGCTGCGTGGAGGATGTTGGTCCAATTAGTGAATTAACCAATGGGCACAGCCAGTGGTCCCTGTGCCTAGATCTCCCAGTGGCTCTCCATTATTGATGGATCACAGGATGGGAGTTTCTGACCGACGTCGTTACTAACGCAGGAGCTGCTTTCAGTGGCGCATTTGCTAATTTAGTCCTTTTGAGAACGCGCTCATGTGGGATGCTCTTAATTTGGTTGATACAAATATTGACGTGACTCGTCATCCAGAAGTGACCAAATCTAAGCTTGATATTTCGTAATCTGGGCTTGGTTTTCGCAATGGTCATAGTTTGATATTCACATTTTTGAACAATTTGTGTATTATGCGTTCACAAAAATTAGAAAATCGCAGCATGAAAAAGGAGATAATTTACCCTGCTGTTTCTATTTGATAAGGGTACAAAAAAAAATCAGCCCCAGACCAATTTGGTACCGCCCAGCGTCTTCAAAAGCTAATCACCAAGTCGCTGCCAGTCCCTGCCCTGCCTCGATGTTCCAGTGAATTTGTCAATGCGAGTAATCCCTTTTTTATCAGATTTGAAAACTGATTAGAGCAGGCCTCTATACTTCCCCTCTTTGCTTTGCTCTTCACTTCAACAGACGGCTTTAGCTTGTTTTGCCAATACAGGATTTATGTTGGTGTCTTTTATGTGATGCGATTCAGGTGTAAATTTGTTGGACAGTCTGTGTGAAGCTCCTGTTTGTTTTGTGCTTTTCTACTGTGTTAACTTGTGTAAATCAGTCAATTGTATAAGTCTAGAAGTCTCAAATTAGGAACAGAATACCAGACTAAAGAACAGAGCCAAGTTTATTATTCACTGTCAAAATGGACAGGATGGCGTCTTATGGACACATAGGAAATGAGTAAACCACAATGCATACTCAGCCTCAGATGAACTGGTTCCACTCCTGGTGACAGCAGGCATTATAGGGAATTTTTAAATTTCTTAATATCTTACAGGTTTGATGCGCCATTTGCACATCCCGCTAACATCTGAAGCAAGTGAGCAAATCACTTGACGACCATTTTGTAATTGCTCTCGGCAAACACATGACGCGCTCATTGTGTGTGTGTGTGTGTGTGTGTGTGTGTGTTGAGGAGCGGCGATAAGCTCCAAGATGGAGGCGGGTAGGTTCCAGGCAGGGCAGCGCAGATCTGCATGGGGGCTCAGGCAGTCACCTGCTGTACATCTCCCACAGAGTAACGAGCGCAGAAATGGCTACAGTATGAGATCAGTCGGCTGGTGTCTGCCGCCAAAGCCATATTTCTGCTTTATGTGACCCATGGGACTGACACACACACACACACACACACACACACACACATTGGCTGGTGCCCTGGCACCTGTGTAGCTGTATATGTGTTTGTATTGGGTGTAAGTGCATTCGACAGCTCAAGGAACCTCGGCTTAAGGGTGCTAAGCAAGCTGCAGGACCCAAACTTTTTTAATGGCACTGGATTAACACTTGTACTTTGGTGACCGAGGACTTGGAAATCACTGGTATATACTGTATATTATCCTTGATGGATGTTTGTCAAAGCACGACATACTCCACTAATTCTGCACTAACATGTACCAGAAGGCTTCAGTTAGTGGGAAATGGTCTCTGGCTTCTCCAGCAGTCATGAAGTTGGGAAGAGGTGCCAGGAGTTCGGGTATGCCAATGGGTTATGGTGTCCTTGGGTCCTGTCTGGGCTTTTTGGCACCCAGAAGTGCTCTTGAAAACAAACAAAAAAACAGAAGAATATGAGACTATCAATTTCCTTTTTCTTTGTTTTGTGCCAAGCCCTTCTTGGCAAATATTAGCACATTCGAAAAAGATTTAATTACGAGTCCATGTTCATTAGGCTCGTGGTGAAATGGTTTCCTCTGAGTCTCTGAGACCTTTTGGCTACCTTGACTTTGAACGTGAGGACAGTAAAATTACACATTAGGGTAGCTTGAGTTTGTTTTCCAGCCATGGCCACGGCCTTCAAATGAAAGGTTTCAATGCAGTTCATTATTGATTCAAACAACCACTAATGTCTATGTCCCCTCCAGTCTATAAAAGACTGTGGATTTTATTGGGTTCAGAGATACATGGCCAAGCCAGTGGCCTGCGGGCCAGTATAAGGTCGTGGACACTGAAACTTGTGATCTGTTAAAAACGTAATTTCAAAGACTCATTTGGTAATGAAAAAAAAAATCCCCCTACCACCAATTGCCATTAGGTCTTTAAATAGCCTATTACCTAGACAAAACCTTGGTTTGCAAAATTTTAAAATCCAAAGTGTGCACAATATTTCTTGACGAGTCGACCATAATAGATTAATTAATCTCCCTCACATGCTAATTTGATGGCTAATTAGTTGCCATGTAACGGCGCCTGCTAATCATGTGAGAGGCTAGGAGGGCATCTCTCGATTTTTATGTCCCACATTCCCCTTCCATAAAAAAAAACGCCAACGTCTGGTGGGCCCCCTCCCTCCCACCAACCACAAGCGACAGTCACCCTACACGACCCCAAAACCAATCCTGCACGTAACAACTCCAAACTAGGTTACTGCCTTAAAGCTCTACAATTACCATAAATTACATCCATCCATTGCTATCTGCAGTGATCGTTTGTGGATAACAAGGCAGCTTTTTAGATTTATGGAATGATAACGACACTAAGCATCCCAGACATGGCAGGGGGACTCCGTGTTTATGTGTGGTTGTGTTTTTTCCCCCCCCCCATCTCTTTAGGGCGGGCACACACCTGGCAGTGACGGCGGCAGCCATTTTGAGACCACGCGGAAGCTTCGGATGCAGAGAAGGGGGTAAGAGGGGCTGGGTTGCTGGAGTGGAGAGAGGGATCTGATCAGATCAGCCAGGCTGGTTGGCTGGTTGGTTGGGATGCAGCCAGTTTTGGGAGATGGGCCAGGACTTGGGGGTGGGTAGCACATTGAATGAGCGGGGTTGGGGAGGTGGGTGGGGGGTGGCACCACTACCATCACAGTCATCTTTCCCCGGTTTGCATTCGGAAGTGAAAATGATACCCTGATTGTCTTGCCTGAAAGAGCAGAGGTTTAATGTGTGTGTGTGTGTGTGTGGTCACAGTCAGACTCTATGACGCACTCTTCGTGATGCAGTGGCACCAGCGCATTGGTTTAGAAAGGTGTGTGTGTGTGTGTGTGTGTGTGAGGGAGAGAGAGAGAGACGGCAAAAGGGAGGGAGTTTGCAGAGTTGCGTCAGCCAAATGAATTGTCATGATGCAGATCATGCGTGAAATGAGCTGTGGATCCTCGGATTCCGCCGCACGGCTGCAGAGTGGCAAATGGCCTTATTATCACCACTACCTCCGTTCTCTTTCTCCCTCGCTCCTGTCCGGTCCGTCGTTCCCCATCGTTGACAGGACCGGTCCTATGGCCCAGATCACTAAACTCTCCAAAATCGCTTGCTTAATGTCTACATCTAAGCACTGGATTGCCCTGTTTTGTTAAGTGTGTGTGTGTGTGTGTGTGTCTGTGTGTGTGTGTGTGTGTGTGTGTGTAGGAGTAATGGTAAGGGAGGACATTTTTGTGCGGGCAGCAGGGATCTGACGGACAGGCAACAGAGAGAGGGAGAAAGGGAGCGAGGCGGGCACATAAAGAAAATGGTGAGCGGGCTTGGTGGGGGAGGGGCACGGAGGAGGAGGAGGGGGGGGGGGGGGGGAATTAAGGGTTGGCATTATGACAGGGTAGCGTGTCAGAGAGGGCAAGAGAGAGAGAGAGAGAGAGATGGTGGTGTCTGTTTTTTTTTTTTTTTTTTTTTTTTCCCTGCTTATCGCTCCTCCTCTTT
Source organism: Alosa sapidissima (assembly GCF_018492685.1). Classification (NCBI taxonomy): domain Eukaryota; kingdom Metazoa; phylum Chordata; class Actinopteri; order Clupeiformes; family Clupeidae; genus Alosa; species Alosa sapidissima. The sequence goes on from NC_055977.1 coordinate 15,986,328, forward strand.
ATCCTCAACCCTCCACCCCCCACTCACACCCCACCACTCACCCCATGCACACACTCACACACACACACACTCACACACACATTTATGCATCTATATTCGTATACACTCTATACACCACACCCCCCCCCCCCCCCCCCCCACCGTATAAAAGAATCACATTAATTATTAAGTAAGCAAAAAGGAGAGAGTGCGTACCAGCACATACCTTGAAGGGGCCCCCTGAAAGAGAGCATGTGTGTTTATTTTTACAGCAAGGAGGGGGGTGGAGGGGGAGAACTAGAGAGAGAGAGGAAAAAAAGCGGAATACTTTTTTTGGAAAGGGGGAGGGGTGTACGATGAGGGAGGGGTCTCTTTTACACGGCTTTGTGGTGTGGCACAGCTGTAGTAGAATCGTGAGGTGTGTGTGTGTGTGTGTGTGTGTGTGACGAGGGGGTGTTACAATAGAGCCTCTTGTGTTTGTATGGGCAATGAAACTACACTGTTTTTTCCCCCTCCTTCTCTCAATCTCTCGCTCATTCTCTCTCTCCTCCTCTCGCTCTCTCGCTCATTCTCTTTTTCTGCTAACAAGGCCCCCCCCCCCCCCAGTCCCCCTTTCTTCCTCCGTCACCTCCGTCTGTGGAGACCGAGACGTTGTTACTCACAACAACTGGGCGCACGCGCGCATGTCTCTGC